>NW_022589711.1:48030855-48146523 GCF_004348235.1 Phoca vitulina
GTCATGATCCCGGGGTCCTGGGATCGAGCCCCGCATCGGGCTCCCTGCTCAGCTGGAAGCCTGCTTCTCCCTCTCCCACTCCCCCTGCTTGTGTTCCCTCTCTCGCTGTCTCTATCTGTCAAATAAATAAATAAAATCTTAAAAAACAACAACAACAACATAATTCCGGGGGCGCCTAGGTGGTGCCGTTGGTTAAGCGTCTGGCTCTTGGTTCCCGCATCGGGCATTGTGCTGAGCACAAAGTCAGCTTGGGATTCTCTTTCTCTCTCCCCTTCCCTCTGCCCCCTCCTGCTCATGCTCTTTCCTCCCTCTCTAAAATAAGTAAATAAATCTTTAAAAAAATATGTAACTCCAAGAGTCCTACTTTGAATTGGACTAAATGAACTGGAACATTTTGAGGAAATCAATTTGATTAAAAACAGAGCAAAAGTCCCTCGTCAATGCACAATTATTGTTATTTATATTTTCTTATATATAGAAACAATTTTTCTTCATAACATTCAAATTAATGGGTTAAAATCAATGTAAGAATATGATCTTTTTTCTTTAAAAGATTTTATTTATTTATTTAACAGAGAGAGAGAGAGAGAGACAGCGAGAGAGGGAACACAAGCAGGGGGAGTGGGAGAAGGAGAAGCAGGCTTCCCGCCCAGCAGGGAGCCCGATGCGGGGCTTGATCCCAGGACCCTGGGATCATGACCTGAGCCGAAGGCAGACGCTTAACGGCTGAGCCACCAGGCGCCCCAAGAATATGATCTTTTAAGGGGCACTTGGCCTGGCTCAGTCTAAAGAGCATGCGACTCTTGATCTCAGGGTCGTGAGTTTGAGCCCCACCTGGGGTGTAGAGATTACTTAAATAAATAAAACATTTTAAAAAAAGAATACTATCTTAAAATATACTTGATTGTATTTCAAATACTAAGGTTTAAAGTTTTAGATATTTTCATTTGTCATAATTTAATATAACTATATATGTATGCACATTTAAAATACCTACGTATTGATACATATTAAAATTAATTAATTTTGGGGGGTGCCTGGGTGGTTCAGTCGATTAAGCATCTGCCTTTGGCTCAGGTCATGATCCCAGGGTTCTGGGATTGAGTCCCGCATTGGGCTCCCTGATCAGTGGGGAGTCTGCTTCTCCCTCTCCCTCTGGCCCTCCCTGCTGCTCGTGCTCTCTCTCTCTCTCAAATATGTAAATAAAATTTAAAAAAAAATAAAAAATAAAATTAATTTTTTTAAAGATTTTATTTATTTGACAGAGAGAGACAGTGAGAGAGGGAACACAAGCAGGGGGAGAGGCAGAGGGAGAAGCAGGCTTCCTGCTGAGCAGGGAACCTGATGTGGTGCTCGATCCCAGGACCCTGGGATCATGCCCTGAACTGAAGGCAGACGCTTAATCAACTGAGCCACCCAGGCGCCCCTATTCCTTGGTTTTAAACACATATGTAAATTGGCAGCAATTTTGGCACACACTTTATGTAACAGATTGGTCAGTGTTTTCACTTTCTACTAATTCATTTTGTCTCCTGAGGTTAATTTTTTGAAGTTAAGTCTTCACGGAATAATTATGGGGACCCATCACTTATGTACCTCACCCCAAATAGAGATTCCACTCTCCTCCGTTCTGATAATGTTAGCTACTGTAACAAGTTAATGTGCCTTGTCATCAACATACAGTTTCTTTGTCCTTTCATTTTTGTCTGAAAGTCCCTGCTAGAAGTTGCAGACCAGAGATCGGGTCTTCTGGAAGAAACATCAAAGGACAGAAAGGGATACAGGAGATAGACACATGATTACAGACTTCCTTAGAATAAGCTGATGTGACCACCAGAGTAGACACCTCACTGTCAGAGTCAATCCCTGGATTCCTTCCTCCAAAAACCTACTTCTCCCCCAGTGCTGTTCCTCCCAGTAATTAGGATTATCATTCACCCTATTGTTCAGATCAAACCCATGGAGTCACCTGATTCCTGCCTTTATCTCACATCCCACATCCAATCCACCAGCTCTGCCATCAAAATAGAATCTCACAAGTCCAAGCCACTACCCTCTCTTGTTTGGATATTGGAATAACCTCCTAACTAACCCAGGCTTCTTCTGTCCTTGACCTTTAAGAGACTCTGTTCCAAATAGTAGCTGGTGCTCCTTTTAGAACTTAGATCATGGCCTCTGTTCAGAAGCCCCCAGCTGCTGCCAGCCTCATTCAGAGTAAAGTCCAAAGTCCTTACTGTGGCCTTCAAGGCCCTCCCTGACTTGGCTCCTCTAACTTTCTGATCTTATTTCCTAACACTCAGCCCCTTGCTCAGGCACACTAGCCTCCCTGCTCTTCCCCCCCAGTCCTGGGTCCTTTGCACTTGCTCTCCTGTTTCCCTGGAATTCTCTGCCACAAACACTCGCAGAGTTCGCTTCCTCACTTCACTGAGTCCTTTGTTCACGTGGTGTCTCTGCGCCCTCCAGATGCCTGCACCTCCACTGGTTTCCTCAGAATACAGTCCTCACGGTTGGATTTCAGGTCAATAAATGTGAATACTTAAAACGTCTTTTGCATAATTTGCAAGATGCTTTCCAGAAAGTTTATACATGTTTACACTACTGTTATGAGCATAACTGTATTATAATACAAACACTATAATTAAATATTAACATAAAGTAATTTCTCAAATTTTATAAATGACAAATGACACCTTGATCTTTTCATTTATATCTCCTTAAATTACTTATGAAATTAAGGAAGAAAGACTTTTCAAGATGGCGGAGGAGTAGGAGACCTTAGTTTTGTCTGAGGAATTCAGCTAGATAGCTATCAAATCATTCTGAACAACTGTGAACTCAACCAGAGATCTAAGAAAAGAATGCTGCAATTCTACAAATAGAAAAGCGACCACTTTCCGCAAGGTAGGAGAATGACAAGATGGAAAACTCACCTCAAAAAAGAGAACAAGAGGCAGTACTGACTGCCAGGGACCTAATCAGTATGGATATAAGTCAGAACTAGAGTTCAGAATAACGATTATAAAGATACTAGTTGGGCTTGAAGAAACCATAGAAGACACTCCCTTTCTGGAGAAATAAAAGAACTAAAAGCGAATTAAGTCAAAATAAAAAAGGGTATTAATGAGATGCAATAAAAAATGGAGGCTGTAACTGCTAGGATAAATGAAGCAGAAGAGAGAATTAGTGATATAGAAGACAAAATGATGGAAAATAAAGAAGCTGAGAAAAAGATAACTACTGGATCATGAGGGGAGAATTCGAAAGATAAGTGAAACATTTTAAAGCAAAACAATATTAGATTAATTGGGATCCCAGAAGAAGAGGAAAGGGGGAGGCAGAAGGTATATTAGAGCAAATTATAGCTAAGAACTTCCTTAATCTGGGGAAGGAAACAGGCATTCAAGTCCAGGAGGCACAGAGAAACCCCCTCAAAATCAATAAAATTAGGTCAACACCCTGACATATAATAGTGAAACTTGCAAAACTCAGAGACAAAGAGAAAATCCTCGAAGCAGCAAGGAACAAGAGGTCCGTAAACTACAAGGGTAGAAACATTAGACTGACAGCAGACCTATCCACAGAGACCTGGCAGGCCAGAAAGGAATGGCATGATATAGTCAGGGTGCTAAATGAGAAAAATATGCAGCCAAGGATACTCTATCCAGCAAGGCTGTCATTCAAAATAGGAGAGACAAAAAAGTTCCAGGATAAACAGAAACTAAAAGAATTTGTGATCACTAAGCCAGCCCTGCAAGAAATATTAAAGGGGATCCTTTAAGCAAGGAGAGAGCCCAAAAGTAACATAGACCAGAAAGGAATAGAGACAATATACAGAAACAGTGACTTTACAGGTAATACAATGACACTAAATTCATATCTTTCAGTAGTTACTCTGAATGTAAATGGGCTAAATGCCCCAATCAAAAGACACAGGTTATCAGGTTGGATAAAAAAGCAAGACCCATCAATATGCTGTCTACAAGAGACTCATTTTAGACCCAAAGACACCTCCAGATTTAAAGTGAAGGGGGTGGAAAACCATTTATCATGCTAACAGACATCAAAAGAAAGCTGGGATAGCAATCCTTATATCAGACAAATTAGATTTTAAACCAAAGACTGTAATAAGAGATAATTAAAGGGTCTATCATAATTAAAGGGTCTATCCAACAAGAAGATCTAACAATTGTAAATATGTACGCCCCTAACATGGGAGTAGCCAATTATATAAATCAATTAATAACAAAATTAAAGAAACACATTGATAATAATATAATAATAGTAGGGGACTTTAACACCCCACTCACTTCAATGGAGAGATCATCTAAGCAGAAGATCAACAAGGAAACAAGGGCTTTGAATGACACATTGGACCAGATGGACTTCACAGATATATTCAGAGCATTGCATCCTAAAGCAACAGAATACACATTGTTCTCAAGTGCACATGGAACATTCTCCAGAATAGATCACATACTGGGCCACAAATCAGGTCTCAACTGGTACCAAAAGATTGGGATCATTCCATGCATACTTTCAGACCAAAATGCTTTGAAACTTGAACTCAGTCACAAGAGGAATTTTGGAAAGAACTCAAACATATGGAGGTTAAAGAGCATCCTACTAAAGAATGAATGGGTCAACCAGGAAATTAAAGGAGAATGTTTTAAAATGATGGAAACAAATGAAAATTTGTTTTCATTTTCATTCAAATGAAAAACATGACTATTCAAAACCTTTGGGATGCAGCAAAGGCGGTCCTAAGAGAGAAGTATATAGCAATACAAGCCTTTCCCAAGAAACAAGAAAGGTCTCAAATACACAACCTAACCTTACACTTAAAGGAGCTGGAGAAAGAACAGCAAATAAAGCCTAACCCAAAAGAAGAGAATTAATAAAGATTAGGGCAAAAATCAATGAAATAGAAACCAAAAGAACAGTAGAAAAGATCAATGAAACTAGGCACTGGTTCTTTGAGAGAATTAATAAGATTGAAAAACCCCTGGCCAGACTTATCAAAAAGAAAAGAGAAAGGACCCAAATAAATAAAATCATGAATGATACAGGAGAGATTACAACCAACACTGAAGAAATACAAACAATTATAAGAATATATTATGAGCAACTATATGCCAACAAATTAGGCAATCTGGAAGAAATAGGTGCATTCCTAGGAAACGTATACGCTACCAAAGCTGAAACAGGAAGAAATAAAAAACCTGAACAGATCCATAACCTGCAAGGAAATTGAAGCAGTAATCAAAAACCTCCCGGGCGCCTGGGTGGCTCAGTCGTTAAGCGTCTGCCTTCGGCTCAGGTCATGATCCCAGGGTCCTGGGATCGAGTCCCACATTGGGCTCCCTGCTCGGCGGGAAGCCTGCTTCTCCCTCTCCCACTCCCCCTGCTTGTGTTCCCTCTCTCGCTGTGTCTCTCTCTGTCAAATAAATAAATAAAATCTTTAAAAAAAACAAAACAAAACCTCCCAACAAACAGGAGTCCAGGGCCAGACAGCTTCCCAGGGGAATTCTACCAAGCATTTAAAGAAGAATTAATACCTATTCTTATGAAGTTGTTTCAAAAAATAGAAATGGAAGGAAAACTTCCAACCCCTTCTATGGGGCCAGGATTACCTTGACTCCAAAACCACACAAAGACCCCATCAAAAAGGAGAATTACAGACCAATATCCCTGATGAACATGGATGCAAAAATTCTCAAAAGATACTAGCCAATAGCACACAACAATACATTAAAAGGATTATTCACCACGACCAAGTGGGATTTATTCCTAAGCTGCAAGTGTGGTTCAACATCTGCAAATCAATCAATGTGATACACCACATTAATAAAAGAAGGACAAGAACCATATGATCCTCTCAATAAATGCAGAAAAAGCCTTTCACAAAGTACAGCATCCTTTCTTGATTAAAACTCTCCACAGTGTAGGGAAAAAGGGAGCATACCTTAGTATCATAAAAGCCATCTATGAAAAGCCCAAAGCGAATATCATTCTCAATGGGGAAAAAATGAGAGCTTTTCCCCTAAGGTCAGGAACACGACAGGTATGTCCATCATCAACACTATTGTTCAACATAGTACTAGAAATCCTAGCCTCAGCAATCAGACAACAAAAAGAAATAAAAAAACCTGAATCTGTAAAGAAGAAGTCAAACTCTCACTCTTCGCAGATGACATGATAATCTATGTGGAAAACCCAAAAGACTCCAACTCAAAATTGCTAGAACTCATACAGAAATTCAGCAAAGTGGCAGGATATAAAATCAATGCACAGAAATCAGTTGCATTTCTATACACCAACAACTAGACAGAAGAAAGATAAATTAAGGAGTTGATCCCATTTGCAACTGCACCCAAAACCATAAGATACCTAGGAATACACCTAACCAAAGAGGCAAAGGACCTGTACTCAGAAAACTATAGAACACTTATGAAAGAAATTGAGGAAGACCCAAAGAAATGGAAAAATGTTCCATGCTCGTAGATTGGAAGAACAAATATTGTTAAAATGATTATGCTACCTAGAGCAATCTACACATTCAATGCAATCCCTATCAAAATACCATCAACTTTTGGTGGCTCAGTCAGTTAAGTGTCTGCCTTCAGCTCAGGTCATGGTCCCAGGGTCCTGGGATCAAGCCCCGTGTCGGGCTCCCTGCTCTGCGGGGAGTCTGCTTCTCCCTCTCCCGCTCCCCCTGCTTGTGTTCCCTCTCTCGCTGTCTCTCTCGCTGTCAAATAAATAAATAAAATCTTAAAAAAAAAAAAAGACTGATGAATCACCGACCTCTACCTCTGAAACTAATAATACACTATAAGTTAATTGAATTTAAATTAAAAAAATAATTAATTTTAAAAATTAAGTATTCTTATACACCTAGAGGTCATTTTTTTGTAGTTGTTTTGTGAATTGCCCTTTTACATTTTTGCTTGCTCACGTCTCAATGTGGAAGTGTTGGGGTATTTTTCTCTTTTTTCTTGTGTGATAAATATACATAACATAAATTTTACCATTTTAAACACTTTTTAGTGTCCAGTTCTGCAGCACTAAGTAAATTCACCATGTTGTGCAACCGTCACCACCGTCCATTCCAGGCCTTTTATCATCATCCCAAACAGAAACTCTGTACCCAGTAAACAGTAACTCCTCACTCCCCCCGTCCCCCAGCACCCACTAACCACTGTTCTACTTTCTGTCTCTATAAATCCGACTATTCTAGGGACCTCATATAAGTGGAATCACACAGTATCTGTCCTTTTACGTCTGGCTTCTTCAACTCAGCATAATGTCCTCAGGTTCATCATTGGCCTTTAGCAGCCCTGAAAGTTGATATATTGTAGCAGGTGTCAGAATCCTTCCTTTTTGGGGCACCTGGGTGGCTCAGTCGTTGAGCGTCTGCCTTTGGCTCGGGTCATGATCCCCGGGTCCTGGGATCGAGCCCTGTATCGGGCTCCCTGCTCGGCGGGAAGCCTGCTTCTCCCTCTCCCACTCCCCCTGCTTGTGTTCCCTCTCTCACTTTTTCTCTGTCAAATAAATAAAATCTTAAAAAAAAAGAATCCTTCCTTTTTGAGGCTGCATAATTTTTTATTGTATTTGACACATTTGGTTTACCTATTCATCTGCTGATGGACATTTAGGTTGTTCCCACCTTTGGGCTGTTGTGGATAACGCTGCTATGAACATGGGGGTGCAAATATTTATTTAAGCCCCTGTTTTCCATTCTTTAGGGTATATATCCAGAAGTAGGATTGCCGGATGATAGGTAATCTTATGTACAATTTGTGGAGGAACTCCCCTACTATTTTCCACAGCAGCTATACCGTTCCACCAATGAGGCATAAGGTTCTAATTTCTCCACATCCTTGCTAACACTTTTCTTTCTGCTTTCTTTTTTTTTTAAATAATATCCATCTTAATAAGTGTCAAGTGATACCCCTTTTTCCTTTGGTAGAAGCGTTGGGCTTTTCTTTCTGATTTGCAGGAGCTCTTTTATATTAAAATTTTTGACTGTGTTTCTTGAACATATGTTTCCAGTTTGTCGTTTGCCTTTTGATTTTGTGTGTAATTTTTTTAAAAGATTTATTATTTATTTGAGAGAGAGAGCACGTGCGAGCCTGTGGGAGCAGTGGGAGAGGCAGGGGGAGAGAGAGAATCTCAAGCCTGACGTGGGGCTCAATCTCATGCCCCTGAGATCATGACCTGAGCCAAAATCAAGAGTTCGACACTTAACTGACTGAGTCACCCTGGCGCCCCTTTTGTGTGCAATTTTTAATGTACAACTTTTGTTGTTTCTATGTAATCAAATCTATTCATCATTTCCTTAGCACCACTTTATCTTACTTCGAAGTTTTTCCCTCTCCTTCTATCTGAGGAATACTTAACTGCATTTCTTGTTTTCTTTTCCATTTAATTCTTTAATCTGAAATTAATGTAGGGGTAAGATAGAAGGTAAAGGTCTAATGTGTCTTTTTCTCACATCATTATCATCAATGATTCCAGCATTAGTTTTGAGTAAGCTTTCTTTTCTCTCTCCCAGCAGATTCTGACTTCTTCATATATGCCAAGATCTGTGGGTGGCACTGTGAGGGGCTTCCCAGACCCCCCTCAGGAATGAAGAACTTATCCTCCAGTTGCTAGAAGATGGCTTCAGCTTTGGGGAGTGCCTCCCCTCACGAAAATTACCTCACCAAGGTCCCACCTCCTTCCATAGCAGTTTGCATCCAAGGAGTGTTCAACATGAAGTAGAAAGGCCCAGGCACTTTGCCCCAGTGCAGACGATTCTGAAGGGCCATCCAGCCCCTATGTGACCTCTGGATTGGCTGAGGCTGTTGTTGGGCCCTTCACCACAGATTGACTTCTCTGCTCAGTCCTGCTTCCTTTCCTTCGCTTTTGCAGGCATTGATTCCAAAGTGATTCCCTAACAAGCATCCTGCATGCTGATCTCTAGAGTCTGTTGCAAACATTTTGTTTTATTTATTTATTGAATTTAGCACCATATATTTTGATGTTGGTGGTTTTAGAATCCGGGGCTTTTTGCATTCTTAGTTGTCATTATCTGAATCCCTAAATTTATGATGCTATGTAGTAAACAAAACAACATAACACGAAAATGTTAACTAATGAATAAGAAATGAGGCCCCACTCCAACATCACCTTTCATTCAAACTCGCATCTTCCTTTTCCTCAACTGCAATGCAAAACAATGCCAAATGCAGGTACAATGAAAATTTATTACAAAGGGAGATTTAAAATCTTGCAAAAGAGGCAGAATTTTATGAGGTTGATAGAAGTGATATTGGAATACCATTTAAATCACCCAAAAAGTCATCAACCAATAAGAAGCTAGTCTAAAACAGCTAAAAGTTGAAGAAAGGGAAATCAACAAGGTTGACAACCTAGTAGGCTCTTCAGAAAAAAAAAGGCCTATAGCTTCACTGGTAAATTCTATCTGACATGAAAAAATGAACACCAGTCCTCCTCAAACTCTTTCAAGACATAGAAGAGGAAAGAACACTTCCTAATTCATTCTATGATGTCAATATTACCATGATACCAAAGCCAGCTGAAGACATCACAAAAAACCCCCTACAGACCAATATCCTTTATGAACATACAGGCAAAAATCCTCAGCAAAATACTAGCAAACTGAATCCAGCAGCATATTAAAAAGATTATACACCATGAGCAACTAGGATTTATCCCAGGAACCCGAGAGCCGTTCAACGTATACAAACCCGCCAGTGTACTCCCCCACAGTAATAGAGAGAAGGAAAGAAAATATGTGGTTGTCTTAATGCAGAAAAGGCATTTGGCAAAATCTAACACTATTCCATGATTAAAACACTCCACAGGCTAGGAATAGAAAGGACTTTTCTCAAATGAAGGGTATTTATGAAAAACACACAGCTAATGTCATACTTAATGGTGAAAGACTGAAAGTTTCCCTGTAAGATCAGGAACAAGACAAGTATGCTTGCTTTTGCCACTTTTATTTAACATTATACTGGAAGTTCTAGCCAGAGCAATTAGGTTAAAAAAAAAAAAAAAAAGGCAATAAAAGCATCCACACTGCAAATCTCCATTTGCAGATGACACAATTTTATATATAGTTAACCTTAAAGAATACACACACACACACACACACACACACACAATCAGAGTTAGTAAATGAGTTCAGGAAAAGTAGCAGCATTATTCATAACAGCCAAAAAATGGAAACATCCTAAATGCCCATAACTGAAGAATGGATAAACAAAATACGGCATATCCACACGATGGAATATTATTCAGCCATAAGAAGGAGTAAAGTATTGGTATATGCTACAACACAGACAAGCCTTGGAAACATGCTGAATAAAAAAAGTCAGCACGAAACACCACGTATTATATGATAAGTGTCTATTTAGGTAAGTGTCCAGAATCAGACCAAATCAATAGAGAGAGGAAGTAGATGAGTGGTTGCCAGGGGGATGGGAAGAAGGAAGAATTGGGAAGTAGGAGGTTTCTTTCTGGACTGATGGAAATATTCTGCAATTAGATTAATGGTGATAGTTGCACAACATTACAAATACACTAAAACCCACTGAATTACGTACTTTACCATGACTAAAAAGGTGTGTTTTATGTTATGTGAATTTTATCTCAATAAGGCATTTTTTTAAAAAGAGAGAATGGCCTTTAAATATCAAATGACTGGGGCGCCTGGGTGGCTCAGTCGTTAAGCGTCTGCCTTCGGCTCAGGTCATGATCCCAGGGTCCTGGGATCGAGCCCCGCATCAGGCTCTCTGCTCTGCGGGAAGCCTGCTTCTCCCTCTCCCACTCCCCCTGCTTGTGTTCCCTCTTTCGCTGTGTTTCTCTCTGTGAAATAAATAAAATCTTTAAAAAATAAATAAATAAATAAATAAATAAATAAATAAATATCAAATGATTGAGGACCCTTGAGGAAAACTGATGAAATTTCTGGGTTTTTTTCTCAAAAATGGTCCTTACACTGAGAGAGCCAAAATTGAAGTGACAGGCGTCCTATTATATGATCATATAATTTGGTGAGAATAATTAAGCCAAAACAATGAAATGAAGAATGATTCATTCCTCTTGGGCCTAAAATTCAGTGTTTGACAGCAAGCTGTCTAAAATTAGCAAGAGAAGAATCTGATTGGCTGCTCCAGCTCATCTTCTCTGGCCATACCTTAGCTAGGGATGGGCTGGCCTTGAGTCAGGCCATCATTGCCCTCGACTAATCCGTGGGTCATGCTGTCTGGAAGATGGCCACCTAGGGACTCTGGGTGGGGCAGCGGTGTACCCCCTCAGAGCTAAAGCCCTCCCTCTCACCAACACCCCGTCATTTCTCTCTCCATTGTCATCCAACCTGCCGTTGGATGCCGTATCCAACATCCATAAGAGTCAGCCAGTCTCCCCCGGGCCTCCCAGCCCCTGCTGCAAGAAGAGTGTCAGCCCAGCCGCCTTCCTTTCCTGACTCCCTCTCGCTCTTCATTCCCCTTTTCCTGCCTCCTGCAGTTCTGTCCTGAAGAAGTTTCAGAGAACATCTTCAGTGCCCTGTTACCTCTTCTGGGGAAGTCTAAAGTTCAGGCCTTGGGACAATTAAGCTCAAGGCCTCTCACCAGGCTAGAGATGAATGACCTGGAGGGCGTTCCTGTCACATGGTTGAGACAGCTGAGTCAGCCTGTGTCTTTGTCAGGGTGGGATCAAGGCAAGTGACCCTCCGTGGGTCAATGCCCTTGTATTCCTTTTGCTATCCCCTCCACCTCAGGAGGGAACTGGGTCCCTGAGACTCCTGGATCCCTACACTGTCCTGTCCTGAGAGGTGTACTTTAGGAGGAGGGTAACAGAGGGACAGAATCATGCCTGACCCTTGGGAGACATTTGAGGTGTACGGGGACAGCAGCAGAGAATCCTCTTGGTACCCACCAGTAACTGCTTCCTCTGATTGCAGCTCCTCACCATCCCAGAATCCACTCTCTTGTCCCTCTCCTGGGCTCTTTTCTTACTTTCGGAATTCTTACCTGAACCTCAACAGAGCTCCTGACCTAGGTCCCTTTTTGCCTCACTCCACACTCTCATGGCTTTCTATCCAACCTGGCATCAGAACTTCTCTGAGCCTCAGTTTCTTCATCTGTAAAATGGGAATAAAGACAGTAGTTACCTTCCAAGAGCAGTTGTAAAGTTTCAACAAGATAAGGAACATACTGCATTTCCTACAGCACCCGGGGCACCAAAAATGCTCAACAAACATTTGCCCCTGCTGCGGCCAAGCTTTCACTAGTTTATCAGTCACGTGACCACTTCTAAAGCGCATTCGATCCGTATGTATCAGGCCCTGTGCCAGGAACCGAGGGGTACTGTGCCTGGGCTCAAATGGCTTTAAATCTACTTGGAGAGAGAAGAGAAATCACTAAGCAATAAAAAGTTCAGAAACATAATTTGGCACAGCTTTTCAGAATCTGTCAAAATGCTCAGAAATCTCACTCAGCGACTCTGGCCTCTTAAGTACCCCTGCATCTTTGCTGCGTCTATGGCTGCTGTTTGGCAGGGTAAGCCCATCATCAGGATGAGGAAGGCTGAGATTGGGGAAACCCACATGGGCCTCGTCTGGTTTTTCCAGCTCGTTCTCCCTTCTGCATGCCAGACCAAAGTGCCAACGCAGTCGGGGAGCTGGCCTTGACTCTCCCGTCTCCAGGGGACCAGAGATCAAGTTCCAGCCAGGTTCTGGGAGACAGGGGTTTGCTGACTGGTAGTATTGCAGGGAGGATAGAGAACTTTATTCCACCACCACCCTAGAAGACTCATTAGAGGGGATGTAGCATGAGGGCTGGCAGGTGGCAAAGGGTGGCCAAAGGCATTGTGGGAGGGAGGCAGGAAGGACAACACCTAGGAGAAGGAGGAGTCAGGAGCCAGGGATCTCAGCCAGCCAAGAGGATCAAATTCCTCTGGGGTAAACTCTGAGATAAGCTCTAGGGATTTGTGGGCACGGAAAGCCTGAGAAGAGAGAGGCAGAGGAGAAGATCCTGCCATTGCCCTTACACGTGGCCGCCGTCCTCTCTCTGACAAAGGCCGGCAGGCAGCAGGACCAGCGGGAGCCACCTCCCTCAGGGCCCCCACCTGCCTGCCCCTCCTTGCCCCTCAGTGCTTGCTAGGAAAGCCAGAGAGGGAGAGAAGACGATGGAACCAGACAGGACTCAGATAAAGCTTGACCCCAGGTGAGTGAGGGTGGCAGGCCCAGAGCCAAGAGCCAGCTGCTGAGCAATGGTGTTCCCTATCAAACTGGCCCCAGGCCCTTTCTCCCTCCTGGGGCCTTTGGGTCCTGGGACACAGAACGAGGCAGACGAATAATGGTCTGGCTGGCCCTGAGGTCCTGGGGGCCAGAGTGTGATCCTTCAGAGCCTTGGCTTTGCCCCTCAACTGGGAAGAGAAAAATCTCAGAGCGGGGGGCTGTGAGGGGCAGGCACAGAGCCCCAACCTGCTGTGGACCCCTCCCTGGTGCTCAGGGCCCACTCTTTCTCTGAGGCCCTGCTCTTTCTTTCTGGTCAGTGCCTGGCCTGCTGCCCCAGTGGAAGTGGAGAGAGGGAACCGTGGACTCTTTGGGCACCGAAGCCAAGCCTGCCTATGGCCTAGGTGGCACTTGTCTTACACACTAGTCTGGGCTCATTTGCCATTTCCTCTAAGAATCGGGGCCTCGAGGGGAAATGTACAAGCTCCCTGAACTCAGGGGTGTTTGAGGGAGTGTCAGATAACTGGTGTTCCTTCTGGCACCCCCCCTTGCCTCCCCAAGTCCCCAAGTTCTGAACGTGGGCTGGTATCTCTACAGGTACACCGCAGATCTTCTGGAGTTACTGAAAACCAATTACAGCATCCCCTCCGCCTGCTTCTCTCACGCTCCCACTGCAGCCCAGCTTCTGAGAGGTGAGTCGGGGGCCCTCCCCAGGGAACTGGAAGGAGAAATGAGCATCCCAGCAGGAAGCCAGGACAGCTGACAGAGGTGGTCCTGAGCTGGCCAGCCTGGAGAGTGTCTGTCATGGTGAAGGCCTTGGACAAGAGCAACTCCTCAAGGAGCCAAGAGGCCAGAGGAGGGGCATGGCAGCCTAGCCAGGGAGACAAAGCTGCAAGCTGGACCTCCCACAGATCCCAGCCTCAAAGCTCATGCAAGGTGGGGACACTGGCCTGGAGCATTGTTCAAACCCTAGAGCCATCCAGGGACTCAAGATGATGCCCGTATGATCCAAGCCCCAAAGAATCCTCCTTGGGGCTGCATAATAGCCTCTTTGGGAAAGGGTCTACATCATTCTAGAGGGGCGGTCATTAAAACGTAGACATGCCTGTAGAAGTATTCTGACAATGTTGGCCAATCAGATCTTATACTGAATTGCTTTTGAAAGTGCAGAGCAGAAGATGGGACTCGGTTTATTCCCTGCCCGCCTATATGACAACCAAATGATCCTAGTGTTGTTCTACCAAATGTGGCTCCTATCTGTATTTTATCTTGTTTTCCTACGGCATGATTAACCACCTCTTAGATATTAATGAAGAGGAGTCTGTGTCTCTACGGTATTTTTTTTTATAAAGTTAATGTTTCTTTTTTTTTTTTTTAAGATTTTATTTATTTATTTTGACAGAGAGAGACAGCGAGAGAGGGAACACAAGCAGGGGGAGTGGGAGAGGGAGAAGCAGGCTTCCCGCTGAGCAGAGAGACTAACGTGGGGCTCGATCCCAGGACCCTGGGATCATGACCTGAGCCGAAGGCAGATGCTTAACGACTGAGCCACCCAGGCGCCCCTCTATGGTATTTTTTTTTTAAGATTTTATTTATTCATTTGAGAGAGAGAGCATGAGCATGGTGGGAGGGGCAGAGGGAGAGGGAGAAGCAGACTCCCCACTGAGCAGGGAGCCCGATGCGGGGCTCAATCCCAGGACCCCAGGATCACAACCTGAGCCCAAGGCAGACGTTTAACCGACTGAGCCACCCAGGCGCCCCCTCTATGGTATCTTTAATGTTTTTTCCCATGCTCCTTCCTGATACTGTCACTTCATCCAGTAGACTTTCTGACCAACGGGATGTAGTCAGTGTGGATCAGGAGGCAGATATGGGCGTGTGCTTGGACAATGTTCAGCCTGGTTTCAGAGCGAATGACAACCGCCAGAGAGTCCAGAGAGGCTTTGCAGCTACTCTGGGGTTCGTGCCAGGAGCTAGCTGCTACATCCAGCTTGAGGAACCTCTGGTTCGGAGTGCAGCTTGTGCCACAAGTGTTCCCTTACACTAGCAGTTGCCGACCAGGGGCAGTTTGGTCCCCCAAGGAACTTGTGGCAATGAGTAGAGACCTTCAGTGGCCACAACTAGAGGGTACCAGTGGCATCTAGTGGAGATGCCAGGGATGCTGCCCTGAATACAAAGGAAAGTCCCCCATGACAAGGAGTTACCTTGGCCAAAGTGTTGACAGTGCTGAGATTGAGAAACCCTGCCTTACACAGTAAAAATCGATCTCACATTGCTTTGTGACAGAATGTGCAAATAGAAGCACCAAGGATCTTCAAAGTAGGGAGACCGTTCTGGGTCTGGTAGTCCAGTGCACTGCCTCATTCCCAGGGGGAATGTTAGAGAGTGGAGAGCAGGCGGTGGGCGCTGCTGGGGTGGGGATGCAGACAGAAGGGGCAGGCAGGTTCCCCGGATGCTGAGGAGCTTAATCGGGCAGGATTCCAGGTTGCTGGTGGAGAAGCAGGGGACAACCGAGAGGGCTGGGCAGGTGAGGTGGGGCCTGATGAGTGTCAGGCAGAGGAATTGTACTTTATCCTGCAGACAGAAGGAGCCGGTGAGGGAGCTGAGATTGGGAGGGGCTGGACAGTGCAAAATCATTAATCAGTAAACAGGACGGACTTCGGGGAAGAAGAGCCTTGAGAAGCAGGGCTAGGCATTGGAGGTTATCGCCCCAGCCCAGCATGGGGATCAAGAGTCTGAGCCAGAATGGTGTCAGGGAAAGACAGGGGAGGTTGGAGAACAGAGGCAAGTCGAAGAAAGAGCGGGCTACCCGGTAAATAGCTAGATGGGGTAAGTGAAGGCAAAAGAGCCCACAACCACCACCCTGGGGAACGGGGTGAGGGCAGAGGCGATGACCCCCAGAAACAGGAAAGCCTGGAAGAGGCTTTGCCCTGAGGATATGGCAAAACCCTTCCTCCTCCGTCTGTAAACTGTTGCTCCTTAAGTTGGCTGCCATTTAAAGAGGAGGTCTTCGGGGAGAGCTACTAAACATGTTTTTGAAATGTCTGTGATATGATTGCAATGACAGTCCCTACAGGATTTTTTAAATGGACTGATCCAAACATTTCTGTGAAAGCGTGAAGGGCCAGGAAAAGCCAAGACAATTTTGAAAATGTGTATGGAGGGTACCTGCCCTACCAGGGATTACGACTTATAATAAGGCTAAGCAATGAGTAGTAAGTGCAAGGGGCCTAACGAGTAGAAACACGGAACCGAACAGGGCACCCAGAAATAGAGCCCGCTTGGATGCCACACACACCAGTGGGCAGAAAGGACTCCTCGAGAAGTGGTCTGGACAATGTATTTGTCCCTGGGACAAAAAAAATCCGTGGGAAAATAGCTCCAACGTAGCTTTAATGCAGACAGCTTAAATACCTAAATGCAAAATGCACACGTTTTTACAAAAGACCATATAGAAAGATATCTTTATGATTGGGAGTGGAGAATAATTTCTTAAATAAAACACAAGAAAGCACAAATGATCAGGAAGATTGACTCCATAAGCAAACTTTTATACAACTAAAGACACTATAAACAATGTTAAATACCACACCCTGACTGGGAGAAGATATTTTCAAGCCTAACTAACAAAGGATAAGAAGTCAGTATAAGAGAAATTACCCAATACAAAGAGTGTAAAATATGTGAACAGACAGTTCAAGCAGAAGAAACCCAAATGACCAATAAATGGACAAAAAGATACTCTACTCAGGAATTAGGGAGCCGTGAATGAAACAATGTCATTTCCCTACAGTGAATCTGAGGTGACAAAGAGGGCTTGTGGACCACCGATGGGAGTCTAACTGGGAAAGCCACTGTGGAGAATGATCAGCTCGCTGCAGCACGACAGATTCTCATCTCCTCCAGCCCAGAAATTCTGATTTTAAGTGTCCACCTAAAAGAACTCTCCCATATGTGCTTAGCAGACACGTCCAAGAATATTTATGGAAGCATTTGTTTGTCATAATGAAAATAATATCAAGAAAACAATGTTGGGTGGAAAAAGCATTTTGCAGAATGATGCCATTTGTGTAGTTTTTTAAAAAAAAGATTTTATTTATTTACTTGAGAGACAGAGAGAGCAGAGTGAGAGAGAAAGAGAGAGAGAGAGAGAGCACAAGTGGGGGAGGGGCAGAGGGAGAAGCAGGCTCCCCCCAGAGCAAGAAGTCAGAGGGGGGCCCTCAGGCTCCAACCCAGGATCACGACCTGAACCTAAGGCAGACACTTACCCCCTTAACCGACTGAGCCACCTAGGTGCCCCCATTTATGTAGATTTTGTAAAACGCAAAGCAATATAGTATGTTGAGTATGTACCTATATTGTGAAAAATTAAAACATAAGTGAAAAAGATATACACCAACGTCAGAACAGTAGTTAGCTCTGGGAGGTGAGGTGGGGAAGGGAAAATGATCCAGGAGGCATGTACAAGGGCCATGAAATACATCTGTAATGTTTTATGTTTCTAAAAATAATTTTTGAAGCAAAATTGGCAATATTATAACACTCTTTAAAATGGGTTATGGGTATATATATTCCTGTTTGCTCTATTATTCTCTTTATTTTTGAAATTTTTGTAATTTAAAAAATAATTATAAAAATCATTTTTGATGGCTGTGGTAAAATGCTAGTCAAAAATGTATGCAATCTTAGAGTATAATTGCAGTAATACAATGGGTATGCACTTTAACCAGGGTGTTTTTTAAAGCTACTTTTTATTGAACAAATACTACATGCCAGGTGCTGTGCTAAGAGGTTAATGAGAGGATGAATAACCTGTCCAAGGTCAAGAGCAAGCAGTAAGTGGGATTTTACTTTGAACCCAGGTGTCTCTGACTCCAGAGCCTCTGCTCTTAACTCCCATGAAGACAAATATGCAAAAACGAAAATAACTTTTGGGTAGGAACTAACTAGAATTATGGGAGATACTCTTTCAAAATTTTAACGCTCTAATATTGTTTTCATTATTTAAAAAAAAAATTATCTTCACTATTGTGGACACAGTGGGAAATTTGCTAGTTGCTAAAGATGTTAATTGAATTCAAAATGGTCAGTTAGACAGGCATTTCCCAAAGTGTGTTTCTTGGAATACTAATCTTAAGTAGTGCCTCATGAACACAGAATCTATAGAAAAATAAGTTTTGTAAAAGCTATATTCTATAACCTCCACTAGGAAATTAGTGTAAATCAGATTAAAAACTTGAGTATGGGAAGAAACAGGTTTAACTTTAAGGCATTTCCAAAAATCCTCTGGCCATAGAACACTTTTGTCCCATAATATCTATTAAGATGCAGAAAAATAAGGTAGGGGACAATCTTCAAAGAAGATAAACGAGTTTTATGGAGAGCAGTAGTGTCAGGCTATGGATGCTAAGAATCTTCTCTCTCAGCTTTTGTGCTACGGCAGTGGATACAAGAGCCTATAGATACTACAAGTAGGAGAGAGAATATAGAGTGCCAAAGCCAGAAGTTACAAGAGATTGCAAAAGCATGTCTGTACTGAACAGTCACATATGCCCCCACCCACCTTCATAAACTTAAACAACTTTGTAGGGTTGGGTTTCATGGTTTATATCACTTCACATTCACTCCCATTGCTATGGGAACACACAACAAGAGTCAGTGTGTGCAATGGTTAAGAGTATGGGCTCAGCCAGAAACCCCTGGGTTTTAATCCCAGCCCCATAACTTCCAGGCTGTGTGACCATGGGCAAAGTGCTTAACTCTCTAAGCCTAGTTTCCTGGAAAAGCCTATGAAATGGAGATGACAATAGGAATTCTCATGGAGTTATTTCTTTCATTCAACAAATAGCCACAGTTACTGTTCCACGCATTTGGAGATGGAACAGAGAACAAACAAAGCTTGACAAAGTCTCTGCCTTCCAGGAGTTTACAAGGGTGGAGAAGGTGGGAGGGGGAAGGCAGCAGAAAATAGGCAAGTAAATAAATATGTAAATAGCCTCACTGTGGGAGGCAGATGGGGGGCAGCGTCACAAGGGCACTCAAGGAAGGCTGGCTGAGGAGGCGCATTGAACTGAGAACTCAGTGAGGAGAAGCCAGCCACTGGGAGCTCAGGGAAAAAAGCTGAATGGGCAGAAACCAAGCACCACCAAGTTCTGGAGGCCGCACAGCTTGCATGGCTATTGGGAGGCTGAAGGAGTGGCAGGGAAATCCTAGACCTCAATAAACAGAGAAGACCGGAGCTGCAATGTTTGAGATGGGGAACACAGGGCGTGGGAGGGGATGAGGGATCAGTGCCAGAGACTTAGGGTCAGAGGCCATGAGGGGGACTGTGGTTCTGGGAGTCAAGGTGGGGCAGATTTTCAAAGAGGAGGGAGCAGTCGAGACAGTGAAGACTGGGAAAGTCAATGGCCTTGAACGGCTTTTGAAAGGGCTCTTTTCACTCTCAGCTCTCCCTGAGCCTGTGAGGACAAGGGTCAAGCAGGGGTGGGCAAATCCTGCCAAGAGAGCCTCTAGCAGTGACTCTGCCTTCCCACAACGGACACTGGTTTTGAGAAATCTACTGAATTGGGACGGCTGGGTGGCTCAGCTGATTGAGCATGGGACTCTTGATTTCGGGTCAGGTCATGATCTTGGGGTTGTGATCTCAGGGTTGTGAGACTGAGCCCTGGGGGGGTTGGGGGGGTCCACACTCAGTGGAGGTGGGGGGGGATTCTGCTTGGGATTCTTCTCTCTCTCTGCCCCTCCCCCCCAACTCGTGTGCACTCTCTCTTTCTCAGCCCTGACCTTTTTCCGTTCTCCCTACAATTATGTCAATATTTTTAGTTGGTTATCTTTATAGATTTATTATCCCTTTAGATAATTTCTTATTGTGCCAACCACGGGAAGTACTTCCTGACTTTGCACTTTGTAAGATAAAGAAAGATATTCGTGTCCCACTCTTTCCTTCAACTCTTTTCTACCTTTCTCTTCCCAAACATGGTTATAATTTTACTGGGCTAATTTTGCAATCTTCTTTGTTGACATGAGACCTTTTTTTAAGTATAAATTATATACAGTAAAAGGTAATGATCTCAAGTGTATATTGTGATGCATTTTTGCCGGTGTGTACATCTGTGAAAACACCACCTAGATCAAGAAATAGAACATTTCAAGGAACCAGTAGGGTCTCTTGTACTCCCTCCCCAGTTACTATGCCTCCTGAGAGCACTATTTTAACCTCTACCACCTCTACAGATCATTTTTCCCTATTTTTCAATTTATATAAACAAAATCAAACGGTATGTATATACTCTTGTATCTGGCTTCCTTCACTCATCATTGTTTTTAAGATTAATCTCTTTTGTTGCGTGTATCAGTAGTTTATTCTTTTTTATTGTGTGTATATTCTATTGTGGGAATATATCACAATTTACAGTCGACCTTTAAATAACATGGGTTTGGGGCACCTGGGATCGAGCTTGACGTCAGGCTCCCTGCTCAGCGGGGAGTCTGCTTCTCCCTCTCCCTCTGCTGCTCCCCCTGCTTGTGCTCTCTCTCTGTCAAATAAATAAAATAAAAAATCTTAAAAAAAAATAACATGGGTTTGAACTGTGCAGGTCCACCTATATGAGGATTTTTTTTCAATAAATATATGCACGGTACTGTAAATATATTTTCTCTTATGATTTTCCCTTTTTTAATAAAGATTTTATTTTTAAGTAATCTCTACAGCCAACGTGGGGCTTGAACTTACAACCCCGAGATCAAAAGTCACACGCTCCACCGACTGAGCCGGCCAGGTGCCCCTTTATGATTTTCTTAATAACATTTTCTTTTCTCTAGTTGACCTTATTGTAAGAATACAAAACATAATACATGTAACATACAAAACATGTGTTAATCAACTAAGCATGTTATCAGTAAGGCTTCCAGTCAACCATAGGCTATTAGTAGTTAAGTTTGGAAGGAGTCAAAAATTATGCACAGATTTTGAACCGTGCAGGGTTGGAGCCCCTAACTCCTGGGTTGTTCAAGAGTCAACTGTATTTATCTGTATTCTTGTTGGATACATATGAGCTGTTTCCAGTTTGGGCCATTATGAATAATGCTGCTCTGAGCATATTTTCAGTGTTTATAAGCGCTCATTTCTATTGAATATGTATCCAGGAGTGGAATTTCTGTGTCATAGGGTAGGTGTATGTTTAGCTTTAATACATAGTACCAAACTGTTTTCCAAAATGGTTGTGCCCCTCCCAGCTGAAATAAACGAATTCCATTTTCCCCTTATCCTCATCAGCACTTGGAATCATCAGTCCTTCTAATTTTAGCCCTTTTGGTGGGTATGTAATGGCATCTCACATCTGTGTTGCCCTGATGACTGTTGATATTTAGCACCTTTTATGCTTCATAAACATTTACGTATCTTCTTCTGTAAAGTAACTGGTTAGGTCTTTTTTTCCATTTTTTTAAAAAAAGATTTTATTTATTTATTTGACAGAGAGAGAGAGTGAGAGCAGGAACACAAGCAGGGGGAGTGGGAGAGGGAGAAACAGGCTTCCCGCTGAGCAGGGAGCCCGATGTGGGGCTCGATCCCAGGACCCTGGGATCATGACCTGAGCCGAAGGCAGACGCTTAACAACTGAGCCACCCAGGCGCCCCTTTTTTTTCATTTTTAAAAATCGTGTTGTCTTTTTCTGACCGATAGGAATTCTTTATATATGGATGGATACTGGTCTTATGTTGGATATCTGTATTTCAAATATCTTCTCCCAGTCTGAGCTTGTCTTTTCACTCTCTTAATGGTTTCTTTTGACCAATGAAAATATTTCATTTTAAGAAAGTCCAATTTATCAATTTTTAAAGTTATGGGTCATGCTTTTGTGTCCTATTTTAAAAGATCTTTGCCCATCTCAAAGTCATGAAGATACACTTCTCTGTTTTCCTCTAAAAACTTTATTGTTTTAACTTTCACATTTAGGTGTTTTGGGATGATGTGAAGGAGGGGTCAATGTTCTTTTTTATACACCAAAGGATATCCGGTTAACCCAGAACCTTTCTTGAATAAAACATCCTTTTTGCCATAAATTGTAGTGGAGTCTTTGTGATAAATCAGATGACCATATATGTGTGGGTGTGTTAATAATTTTTTTGTTTTTTTTAATTGAGTGCTAATAAGTTTTTTAAAAATATTACACATTCTTCACAAAGATTTTGAAGGAGCATCTCTGAGGGTAGGACCTGGACAGCTAGTTTTTAACAACTACTCAAATGATTGCAATAAACACTAAAGAAAGCTACTGAACCACATTTAATTTAAGACTAATTATGAGGCCAACATGAGTCAAATGTCTTTGGAGTCTTTATGTGTATCCATTTCTCTTCTGTTAAAATCCGTTCCTGGGGCGCCTGGGTGGCTCAGTTGGTTAAGCGACTGCCTTCGGCTCAGGTCATGATCCCAGAGTCCTGGGATCGAGCCCCGCATCAGGCACCCTGCTCCTCAGGGAGCCTGCTTCTCCTGGAGCCTGCTTCTCCCTCTCCCTCTGCCTGCCACTCCAACTGCTTGTGCTCTCTCTCTCTGTCTCTCTCTCTGTGTCAAATAAATAAATAAAACCTTAAAAAAAAAAAAAGAATCCCTTCCTAATGTCCCAGTTTCATGACATAATTTTTGAAATCAAATTTAAACAGCCCTAAAGTATACCATTAATTACATTCTGCTTTAATTATAATGTTAATTGGTCCACGTCTGCTAGCATGACACCTTTCACTGGAAAGTAATAAAGTTGACCAGGCACGGCCAACCTCCTAATTCAAAATTTTTGCTAATTAAGTAAAAACTTGTTTGGTGTCTATATCCTGGTTGAGGTAAGCCTTACCATTCCTAGAATTATCTGGTCTAGTCTTTCATCCATGCAGAAGAATGACTACTTTTAGCCACATGTTGGATATTCTAAGAAAATGCCATTCTTCTGCATGGGTGGGGACCTAGACCAGATAATTCTAGATATGGTAAAGCAATTTAGATCCAAATGAAGAAGCCCACATCTTCTGCCCCTCGGTCCTAGACTTCAGCTCAGGAGAGTCTGCCCTCTCTTTCCACTTTAGCACTGGGCCCTACGGAAATTGCCCTTACAGTCATTATGACCTTGTTTGCCCTGGGCTCTGTCATCATCTTCCTGGAGGATGCTGTCTACCTGTACAAGAACACCCGGTGCCCCATCAAGAGGAGGACCCTGCTCTGGAGCAGCTCTGCACCCACGGTAAGGGCCTTGTAGCTGCCATTTGGGAGGGACTAAACAAGAGACAGGAACCATTTTGAGAATTCCTCTAAACTCAGCAATTCAAGTCAGCAAAGTGTTGCCTGGGGGGCTGTAATGGGATTTCCGTTTGCAGTCAGGACCCCATGCTTGGAAGGCCAATAGGCAGTGGGACAGGGAGTTTGAATTCTTAGAGCCAAGTGACAGCTGCAGAAACTGCTCAGCCCACCAGCAGCCCCACTCATTACTTCCTGCCACAGTATTACTGTTAAAAGCAAGCTTCCTTCCTATACAGGAAAGCAGTGGTTCCTCAGAGGGGAAAGAGGGAAAGAATTTTTTTTCCATGGGGACATACTCAGCTCTACCCTTACATTGTAGACCTTTTTAACTCACTCTCACAAACATTATATAGGTCTCTGGCTTGCTCCCAGGCCATAAGACTGGACTTCCATTTCCTTATAAGGTCTGTGTGTGTGTCTGGGGTGGAGAATGGAGCCCTTGAGGTCCTTTTCTAGCAGAGGACACCTGCTTGGGCCATCTCAAATCATCAGAGATGCTCTAGTAACATGTGATGTTGAAAAGGAAGGGTTGGATCTTGACCCAGTTCCTCCTAAGGATGAACTTACCTACACTACTCCAGGGATATAGGAAAAGAGTGCCGGACTTAAGGGGACCTGCTGTCTCCAACCCTAGATACAGAAGGAACTGACCACCGAATTTAAAAAAAACTTTAAAAATTAGTTGATTTTTAAAAAATTAATTAGCTATTTTTTCCAGCCGACCACTTAAAGTAATGACACCCCAGTTGTTCAGGTTTTGCTTCCTTGAGCCCTTGCCACAAAAGGTTTGACAGGGTTAGAGCACAAAGACTCCCTTCTCGCTGCAACCAGCTTCTTGCTCCTCTCCAAGTAGGTCGTGTCTGTGTTCTGCTGTTTTGGTCTCTGGATCCCTCGTTCCCTCAGGCTCGTGGAAATGGCCATAACCTCGTGAGTGTCCTGCCCCACCCCCAGCTCTGAGCTGGGTACCCTTTTGCTCCCCACTCGCCCAGGACTCCAGAGTCCACATCTTCTTTTATCCCATATCCCTTCCATAAATCCCTGCAAACTAATTGATCATGAATCTAGCCCTCTTTCAACTTGTGCTAATCAGGTCTCTTGAACTTCCGGTTCTGTTCATCCTTAGTCAACCATTTTGTTCCTACAGGCCCCAATTCCTCTCGTCCTCAGCCCCTGGACCCTGTCCTGTCTCTCCCTCTTGCTGGGTCACACATTCTGAATGCCTGGTCCCTACTGTGACCCCCTCAGTGAGCCCCAGTTCTGTTGCACCCCTTGAGTCTGGTATCCCCTCAGCTGGCTGCCACCTCCCCCTCTGTGAGGCCCACCTCTGCTCCCACTCCAGGTTTTATGCAGTATGCTTTTACCTGCTGATGAGGGTCATAGTGGAAGGCTTTGGTGGGAAGGAGGCAGTAATGAGGACACTGAAGGACACTCCGATGGTGGTCCACACAGGCCCCTGCTGCTGCTGCTGCCCCTGCTGCCCCCCATTCACGCTCACCAGGTAAGCTGGGAGGGAGAGGCTCCCTCGAGGAACAGGTTAGCCTCTTCCTGCACTCTCCCAGGAGCCTCTCTGGCTCTCTCAGCCCTGCTTCAAGTCTCTTGGAATCAGGCTGGTATGGAACAAAGCCAGTGATGAAAGGGTGGGCATCCCACAGCCACCACCCACACACTGGGCGCCCACTCAGGGGTGAGGAGAGCAGAGGAAGGAGAACTCCAATTTCCATCACTTAAGCTCACTGCTGCCTACAAACTTTAGCCACATGGAGCAAAGTGGACTTTGGGCTACTTACTTGTCCCTTGTGTCCATTTTGGTTAATGAGGTTGGGGTCAACATAGTTCTTGCCCAAAAGGCAGCATTCTGGGCTGGGGGTGAGTGGGAGACAAGAAGAGGGTTTCCAATGCTCTCAACATTCTGGCTTCTTCCCATGTCCCCATCCATCGAGCCATTTTGGTGTCTGTTATGGCAGCTGAGCTTCAGCTCAGGAGCCCAGTGAGGGAGTTGGAAGGTGTTCTTGAGGTAGGCAGTCTGTGGGTTCATGTTCCTAACCCTCTTCTTCCTTCAGGAAGAAGCTTCAGCTGCTGATGTTGGGCCCATTCCAGTATGCCTTCTTCAAGATAACACTGAGCCTGGTGGGCCTGTTTCTCATCCCAGATGGCATCTATGACCCAGCAGACGTAAGCCAGGAATAAGGGGCAGCAAAGTCCAAGACTCACTTAGTACCTCTGAGCTCTAGAAGGAAGAGCTGGAGCCAACATCCCCTGCAACAGGGCCCCACAGACAGGGTAGCCCCAGTAACAGTGTGGCCATGGAAAAGTAGAGGCTTGGAGACCCTGGTGGGGAGAGGAGAGTGGAATAGGCCAAAGCTTTGGGCCTTTTTTATTACCTTTCCCACCATGGAAGAAGAGAAATAAAAGGAGGAGAAAAACCTTGCCTCCCTCACTGACTACTTTCTGATCTGCCACCAGATTTCTGAAGAGAGCACAGCTCTGTGGATCAACACTCTCCTCGGTGTGTCCACCCTGTTGGCTCTCTGGACCCTGGCCATCATTTTCCGTCAAGCCAAGATGCACCTGGGCGAGCAGAATATAGGAGCCAAATTTGCCCTCTTTCAGGTAACTACACCCTGGGAGAGAAAAGATGGTTAATATTAGAGCTACCAGTAACTGGGGTTAGGAGATGAGACTAATAAAGACCAAAAGTGGGTCTGGAAACCTTCTTAAGCCTAGGTTTCCTGTGAGCTTTAGAAAACGATTCCTGCCCCTTCCCAGCTTTTGTTTTTCTGTGCTGTAATAGCTTCCTAGTGCTGCCCTCACAAAGGATCACAAACCGGGTGGCTTAAAACAACAGAAATTTCTTTGCTCACAGTTCTGGAGGCTGGAAGTTCAAAATCAAGGTGTCGACCAGGCCATGCTCCCCCTGAAACCTATAGGGGAGAATTCTTCCTTGCCTCTTCCCAACTTCTGGTGGTTGGCCAGCACTCCCCGGCTGGCAGCTGCATCACAGATTTTGCCTCCACCATGACATGGCATGTGTCGTGTGTCATGTGTCTCTTTTCCTCTTCTTAATAAGGACAACAGTATATGGGAATAAGGATCCACTCTCCTCCAGCATGATGTCATCTTAACTCATGACACCTAATGAGTTAATCAAAACGATGCTGTTTCCAAATAAGATCACATTCTGAAGTACTGGGGGTTGGGACTTTAACATATCGTTTTAGGGGATGCACTTCAACTCCTAAAATGTGTATTATCAACCTTAAATTCTTCTACCTTTGCTTTTTTCTTTTCTTTTCTACCCAACACTTTCTAAAGCTCTATAATTCATCACCACCAGGAGCATCAGCGTTATCATAGTTATGAACTACCTTGACCACATGTTAGGGATTTTTCATACATTACATCTAAATTTTCACAATAATCTTAGGAGTCATTATTATTTCTGTTGTACAAATGAGGCCCAGAGACGTCATCAGGCTTGCTCGAAGGCACATAGGTATGGGACTAGAATTTAAACCTAGATCTGTCTGACTCTCAAATCCACATTCCTTCTTCTCATCACGCTGCCTGCACACCTCTTCTGAAAGTTCTCCGCAAGGCACATTTTTCACTTTGACACTTTCCATTCTCTAAAGCAAATGCAATGATTTCTAGTCCAATCTTGTTTTCCTTCTCTCTCCATTCTTTCTGTCTCCTAGCTAGGCCCTTCTCCTACTCCCACAGCTTCATGACTGCTTTATAGTTAACAGTGTGCTTTCACATAAATTCTCATTTGATCTAAGCAGATGCCTCTGAAATGTGGATTTCTGGGCATATAGTAGGTAGAATTGAAGAAGAGAGAGGCCAGAAGAGCCTGAATTGAGTCAGGGACTGAAAGGGCAGAAAGGATCTGGGCCCCAGAAGTACTTAGGGTCTTGCCACAGGCTAAAAACCCTGTGACTGCCGAGCCTGCCTGGGACTATTGTGGGGACACCTGGACATGCTGAGTCTGCCTTGAAGAGGCTGATGCTTCAGAAAAGTGTGCTCAGGGAGGACAAGTACTAAGACAAATGGTGTTGCTGGAGCCTCTGGACAGAGATTTTTTTTCTTCTTTTTTTTTTCTTGTTGTATCAAAATATACATAAAATTTACCAATTTATTTTTAAGTGTACAGTTCAGTGGCAGTAAGTGCATTCACATTGTTGTGCAATCATCACCACCATCCATTTCCAGAATTTTTTCGCCTTCCACACAGAAACTCTGTGCCTATTGAACATTAATTCCCCTTTTCCCCCTTCCGCCCACCCCCTGGCATGGTAGAGATTTTTCAAAGGGTGCCTTCCTTCATGGCCAATTGCCCCTCATTCTAAGAGCAGGGAATCTCAGGTCCTTGAGCCAGATGGAAATAGTCTTCTCTAACCATCCACCCTGTTCATCCACTGAGTGCTCATTAGTAGCCATGGCTGAGATAGGGATATAAACATGGACCCCCAATCAGTTCTTGTTTTTTGTCACAAATTATCGTAAAATATTGGGTAGAAGACAAGATTGTAATTTGCCTAAAGATTAAAACTCCACAAAACTTTACTTAAGTGAGTTTTAGCCCTCTGTAAGTGCACAGATCGAAAGGTCAGTTGAATGCACTGTGGAAGGTCAAGCACAGCAGTGGGCCTATTGGCCTCAATGCCGCGGGTGCTGGGACCCTCCTGCCCTTGCTTCTCTTTTGTTCTGCAGGTTCTCCTCATCCTGACTGCCCTGCAGCCATCCATCTTCTCAGTCTTGGCCAACAGCGGGCAGATTGCTTGTTCACCTCCCTTTTCCTCTAAAATCAGGTCTCAAGGTGAGCACAGAGAGTTCCTCTCTCATTCCAGAATGGGCGAGAAAGGAGGGTCAGGGAAGAGAGGACCTTGGAAGAGAGGTTGGGCCAGCCTGGCTTCTGCTCAGAATACTCAGAAAGGGATCTCCTGAGAAATCCTAGTGGGGTTTTAAGGAGATGGTAGATTCTCCGACCACACAGAGGAGAGCTGCAATCCCACAGCTTGAGGCCAGCCCTGATGGCCAACCCAGGAAGCCACAGGTTCAATCCTGAGCTTCTGGGAGAGGAATGGGTGTGGTTTGAAAGCAGAAGGTCATGCTGATGGGGGCGCCTGGGTGGCTCAGTCGGTTAAGTGCATCCGACTCTTGGTGTCTGCTCAGGTCATGATCTCAGGGTTGTGGGATCAAGCCCCACATCAGGCTCCATGCTAAGCGTGGAATCTGCTTGGGATTCTCTCTCACTCTGCCCCTCCCCACTGCTCGATCTCTCTCAGAAAAAAAAAAAAAAAAAGAAGAAGGAAGGTCATGATGGTAAAACACACAAAAGAAATGGGGTTTAATGCTAGCCTCCGTTTGCAGAAGGTAGAGAGTCAAGTTCTGGTTTTGGCTCTACCGTTAATCTGCTACGTTACTTATGACAACTTAATATCTTTAGACTTGGTTTGAGGACAAATTGGAGAAAGTGTTGCTGAACTCATATGCCAGGGCTGCTAGTGGGATACCACCTCTACAATTTGGCATAACTTACATTATATTTCACTCCATGCTGCAGTGATGAATTGCCACCTCCTCGTACTGGAGACTTTTCTACTGACTGTGCTGACACGCATGTACTACCGAAGGAAAGACAACAAGGTTGGATATGAACCTTTTTCTTCCTCAGGCCTGGATTCGACCTCAAAGTCCAAGGTGGACATTGAAAGAGACACTGTATACATTAAACAGGCACAAGATTTCCTCACTGTCCCTCAACCTTGACCAAATGGGGATGGATTCCATTTTTAGCACAAGCTGATAGATTACATTTGAATATAGGGGATGAAGGAGAATTATGGAATAGGATGCAATTATTTTGGATCTTGCCTGGAGAAGGTATTTTAAGTTTTATAATAAACAGGATAGAGTTTAAAATTCTGTAACTGGGTACATTGCCTCTGTGGGTAACACTATTAGCCCTTGAAGCTTCTATATTGAAAGGTCACTCTAAATTTTCCCAAAGCCAATGAAAGAGGGGAAAGTATATGGTAGTTTGCCTGTTATAAGAACAGGAGTAAATCTCAACCAGGCAAACCCTTAATGTTTATTGCAGCATTATTTAGAATAACCAAGACATGGAAGCAAACTAAGTGTCCATCAACAGATGAATGGATAAGGAAAATGTGGTTTACATATACAATGGAATATTACACAGCCATAAAAAATGCTGAGACCATGCCATTTGAGACAACATGGATGGACCTAGAGGGTATTATGCTAAGTGAAATAAGTCAGACTGAGAAAGACAAATACCATATGATTCCACTCATAAATGGAATCTAAAAGAAAATGAATAAACAAATGAAAAGCAGAATCAGAACTATAAATACAGAGAACTGATGGTTGCCAGAGGAGAGGGGGTGAGGGATTGGGCAAAATGGGTGAAGAGGGGTAGGAGATACAGGCCTCCAGTTGTGGAATGAGTTAGTCACAAGAATAAAAAGCAGAGCATAAGGAATACAGTCAATGAGGGGGGCCTGGCTGGCTCAGTTGGTTAAGCATCTGACTCTTGAGTTTGGCTCAGGTCATGATCTCAGGGTCATGAGATCAAGCCCTGTGTTGGGCTCAGTGCTCAGTGCAAAGTCTGCTTAAGACTCTCCCTCTCCCTCTGCCCATGCATACCTGCTCTCACTCTCTCAAATAAATAAATAAATAAAATCTTAAAAAAAAAAAAAGGAATACAGTGAATGATATTGTAATAGCAATGTAATGGGACAGATGGTAGATATACTTGTGGTGAGCATAGCAGAATGTATAAACTTGTCAAACCACTAAGTTGTACACCTAAAACTAATGTAACATTGTATGTCAACCAAAAAAAAAAAAAAAAAAAAGGAGCTCAACCAGGCAAAAATAGTACAAACCTGAAGTCTCAAAAGAAACCAGACTCCTGAAGATGTCATTAGGACACTGATGACATTAGACCTCATAGGTCTGGATCAGCTTCCCTTAGAGGCACAATGGCTTTTTGGGCCTTCTATGCAAAGCTGCAAAAGGATTTCCCTGATAATATGGTCATGGAACAATTTTGAGGAGACAAATTACGATGCAAAAGCAAAGGAACTGAGGGTATAGGTAAAAGTCCCAAATACATAAAACATCTTATACACATGTATACCAGGTCAAAAACACAGGAAATGGAACATTAGGTAAAACCACTTTGCCTTTATTTGCCTAATGACAAAGGCCAAAATAACTGAACAAATTAATAACACTCACATAGGAAAACAATGTACTGAACACGGATTGAGGAAAACGCCCTATGGATGATGGCACTAGGGATGGGGCTAACATTCACACCAAGGCCAGTGTTTCTTCCCACACGCCCTTTTCTTTTCAAGATCCTCAATACAAAGCAACCACTCAACTCTCTGTGTTTAAAACAGTCAGTGCCCCCCTAAGAAGGGTGGGAAAGCCCTCTTTAAACCTAAAGGAACACAACCTGAGTCATCCTAGTGTTAAACCTAGCACTTTTGTTTTCTATCCTAATCTGAGAATTAACATACAACTTTGGCAGACAGAAAATCTTTCTTCTTTCTTTTAAAGAAAATTAACATTTAATAGTATAATCCCAAGAACATGTCCTACTTACTTGGAAAAATAGAAGCTAGGGACCACTCTTTATCCCATGACAATCTATTCTATGAGAGAAAACAAGAACAATCATTGTATGATTTTGAAAAATACAATCTTTAAAAATACTTATATTGGTAAGCTTAAAAAAAAAAAAAACCATTAGTTAAAAACATTGCTAAGGGAGCTTTTTTTCCTACCTGTATTAGTTCAACTTCTGGTGAAAGTGTGTGCTGACAGAAAATGTAGAAGCTAAGGCTTTTAGGGAATTAAAGAAAAAGCAGCAAAATATAATTGATTTGGAAAGATTTTAGACAGAGATCTAGAACAGGGTCAAAAAAGCAATGAGCTCCAGAATAACAAAAGCTACCCACAAATCAAGATAATCCGGAGAAACAAAAGCACTGTGAAGAACCATCTGGGGGGGGCGGGGTGTGGAATATCCAGAGGCTGCCTGACCAGTTGTGTGGTCACAAGTAAAATAAGAAAAATCTAACTCGGGTGCTGGGTTATCGGCAATCTGAAAAAGTCAAAAGTTCTCTTGACCTCATGATGCTTCATATTTTTTCTTATTTAGCATCTTCAACCTCCTCCTATCCCCAGCCTTCTTACCCAAGCCTCAGCGAAATAATGGTCTTTGGCTCTAGCTATCAGAAACAGCTGCAGCACTACAAAGAATCTGTTTCTACTCCTCTAAAGTTTCAACCACTATTCCTTAGTGCTACTGAGTCTAGTGTATGAAAAGAGCAAACTTTCTGCCCAGCCATCTCAAGGTAAATGAAGTAGCACCTCCCCAGCACCAGCTCCTGGGTTTGTCTCCATTCTTCTGTCTTACAGACTGAGCTCTGAAGCCAACCAGTGTTTAAGGATCTCCCATCTCTGCTACATTTGGCTTATTGCTTTGTGTGTGGGATTCAGGGAAATAGCTAATTAATATTAATATTAGAAATCAATATTAATACTTAATATTAAAATTAATAATAGAAGATTTACAGATCACAGGCATGGTCATGGTAGGCAAACCACTAACTTCATTTAATTAGGCACAAATGATCAAATAACACATCATCCCAACAGCTTCTTCCCTCCACACATCCTTGTCCAGCACCTAGGATCACATTTATCCCAAAGTAGCTAATATGCCACACAATAAAAGTTTTAGCCTTAAGTCAAAATTATTTGAGGATGCAGTAGTGTTAGGAGACTGAGGCCACAGAGGCTCGTCAAAAGGGGTGAGAGGGCTTTCCAAGCACGTGTGCATATGCTGGCCCTGGCGGTCTCACAGAACTTATCAGCACAGCGGTTATATTCCAAGGGCAGGGAATGCCCAAAGTAGTCCATTGACAGAGCAGAGGAAGAGGTCTAGACAGTAAACTTGAGAGGAGTGACATGCAGGGAGGAAAACCACATTCTGAGCATCTCCCTTGCCAAATACACTTGGCCAATATGTACTTTGAGGGAACAGGTAGGTGACCTTCAGTGATGATTTCATCATCTTTCTATACCAGGGAGAATAAGACAGAGATAGGCAGAATGCCCAAAGAGGGAAGACTAAAGCAGAAAAGTTAAAGTGATCCTATGAAGCTGGTTAATGTAGGAAAACAAGAACTTGAACTGTTTCAAAAAAAGGATTCCAAGTCAAAGCTCATGTAAACCGTATTTGATAGCAAAAATAGCACTTCATGAGAAGAGTCAGAAATGTAGTTTACATAAGCCGTCAGGACAACAAGAGATTTCCCTCTCTTTGTCTCTACTCTGTCTCTCTGGGTGATCGGAGTTTTAGGAAACCAGGTAGTCCTGCTGTGCAAGCAGGCAGTGATTCTAGCCTCTGATCCTCAGGCAGAAGAGCAGGTTTTACCAGAAAGTATTTAGGGAAGAGACTATGAGATGCTCACAGCCCTAGCATAGGGGCAAGAAAAGATAAAACGCAGTTTTCTTAGCTGAAAACACCAAAACTCCACCCCCACAAGGGGTATTTATAAGTGACAGGGTGGGGCCTGGACATAAGCAATTTTACCCCTGAACCCAGCTACAGGATTATTGAAGATGATGGTCTGCTCGGTCATGTAGCTGCAGAATGCTAGAGGCTTAAAATGAGCTCATGCTCAACTGCAAGTGTTAAGCTTCAGCATCTCTGATGTGGAATATAAGTGACGAATCCTCCTGGGCAACCTAACAGGAGAAGTGGGACCATAACCACCAGGCACACGTGGGAAAGGGAGAGAACCTGCCATTCTCTTGTAATGTTTTGTGGCCTGCTGGAGGGGCAGCGGAGGGAAGTCCCAACCACTGCAACCCTCAGAGGAAAAGAAACACCACCTGGAGCATTAGTTCCAGTTAAGAACATTCTTAAAAAGGACAGAGTTCAAGATAAGGCTTTAGGAAGGGGGGGTGTTTCTTTATACTTTTGTGTTTAAATTCTGTGCAAATCTCTCTAAATATTCAATATGGCTTTGAGCAACATGGATTAACAGATCATGTTCAAACTGCAGACATTTACAAAGTATCCTCTGTAAAAAGCTAGGTAATAAGCATTGAAATAGCAGGGCCAGGGACTTACACCCAGATGGGAAAATTAACCTAACCTGATCCTTTATAGGATTGAGTACTGTCCCACTCCCCTCCCCAATCACAATAAACCTGAAAGTGTTCCCTCCTTCAAAGGTAGACTGTAGGAAAGAGATTGACAAGAGCTCCCAAATAACTGGGCAACAGAGTTTTCTGAGAAGATGAACACAGCAGGAAAACCGCAGCTGATGCCATGTGGTCTGTCCCATCCACATCAGTGTCTTTCCATGGACCCCATCGGGTCCAACAAGAAACTCCTCAGGGAGTAAGAAAAGTTTGGCTCAGATCTTCTTCTCACAGCCACATTGACACATGTGCCAGCAGTACATTGAGGGGGTTTGTGACCGAGTTTACTCAGCTTTTAGCTTTTTTTTAAGGACACCAAAATTATGCTATTTCCCCTCCTCCTGAAATCACTCATCAGCATGGCTCATTTCTTGAAGGACTTGGCAAGCCACCAACAGAAGGCAAACACTATAGTGTATCAGGAAGAAAAGGCCTCTGGGTAATACACCACTTCCTTCTGCCCACTCCTCAGGGGCAAAGAATTAGTTCTACTTACAACATTTGAAAGACTAATTTTTAAAAAATTAATAAAAATGACAATTTCCCTGTCAAAATCACATGAACATAAAACAGTAAAGCAAAGTCTGTAGGGAGGGTATATGGATGCAGAACAGGTTTCTGAGGTGTAGTTAGCCTCTTTCTTCGTGTGGATAGGTGATGTCTCTTGGAGGATGGGCTGTCTGATCCCATCCTACGTCCTCCTGCCCCAACTTTCTTTCCTTTGTAGCTGTCCTTAGGTTTAGTGTTGGAATCACAATTTGAAATTCAACAGAGAGCTTCCAAAGGTGATGGGACAGAGGGAGGGAAGAGGAAAGGAGGGATGAAAACTTAGTCTTCTTCATCCTCACTGATATCATAGGCTGCAGCCTTGTGCCTGGAGAGGTTTGCTGGGGAGGAAGGCGGGGAAGTCTTGCCAGAGAAGGGCCATCGAAAAGACGGGGAGGGGGAGCGTTCCCGAGTGGGGCTGCTGCTGGGACTCTGCTTTGGACTGATGGCCTGCAGCATCCGGCCTTTCCCCTCTTTCAGCATATGTTTCTAGGGAGACCAAAAGGAAGAATTAGAAGAAACCTAGGGATCTTACTAAATCACCATTGGAGGATCTGAGACTTCAAATTATCACGAGTGCCCTCTGCAATGTCAAAAGTGATAGAATAAGCTAGGGGAGGGATATATCTAAAATTTTAAGCAATTTCCTCCCTAAAGTAGTCCACGCTATGCTACTTATCTAAGGGTTTCCACATGTTATCTGCAGTCACCCAATTCTCGACTTCTGTGTCAAAGGAATTCTTAAATGGCTACTTGGTCTGCAGTCCAGGCTCCAGGCAAAAACAAAGGAACTAACCCAGACAAAAGAGTACCTATTCTAGTTTTAGCTCTCTGAAAAGGAAGTTTCAGAGTTCTAGCTCTCTGAAAAGGAAATTCTATATTCTCCCTGAATAATCTGTTCTGGTATCAAATACTTTCACAGTTAGATCCTTCCTGATATCCTAGGGCCCATTTGCTAAATAACTACATTCACCTTCTATTTGGCTTGAAAAGACCTTGTTACTCCTCAAGGACAGAACTCTAACCTCACGCAGCAGCTCTGCAGCAGCTGTTTGTAGTGGAGGCAGCTTTCTTTTTACTGTTCTTCATTCTTTCCTTTCCTTTTTATCTAAAACTATAATACAGAAGCAAGCTGGGCAAGGTTACTTGCTTATCACCAGATTTGGAGGTTGACAGCTGGCAAAATTATTTAGGAGAATGTGTAACCTCTTTCTGTAACGATTTTAAACAACTTTTTGGGGATAGTTGAAATATAGTTCAGCCCAATATAAGGAACAGATTAGATAACTACTTAATGTTGATGTCCCTTTCTATAATGCTATAATTCTTTCCACAGCATGAAAATTCCCTAAATTTTCCTGAAATTCCCTAAACTGTCCACCAGGAAAGAACATACCAGCGCTCCTTCTGGACCAAACATTTCCAGGAAACTTCCAATGAATTCTCGGGATTTCTCCTCCCATTTCTGAATGAGATCAATGCTTTTTTCCTCGACCTTCTGAACAAATTCTTTTGACTTTTCTTCCACATCTTTCACTTTCTTCTTTACTTTGTCAACCCGCTCTTGCAAGTGGTATTTCTTCTCCTAAGTAAAGAAATAATTGTTTTGAGAAATAATACTCTGACCTCCATTCCAAAGGGAGAAGAAGAAAAAAACATTTCAGCACTCTACTGACACTATTTCCAGTCATTAGAATTTCACTTTGCCCTAATCTATCCCTTGTTTCTCTCATAACAACAGATTAAATATACTCTGGATGGTCATCTTATATGAAAGTGTGATAATCCAAACATTGTAGAAGCCTGGACTAAACTAAATATATAGAGTATGCTCAGTAACAGATGGGCATATAGCCAAATGAAGTCAGATTTTTTAAGACTACGTCAAAAATTAGTGATGTACAAGACGTTGGCTAACTGAACATAATAATTAAAAAAAAAAAAAACCATAAACTTGGAACATAAACATGCCCAACATAACCCAAACCCCATTCTAGATGAAGATACATAAGGAGCCACAGGATTACTGCACAATATTGCCAAGAATAAGACAACTATAATAGGTTGAAGTGGCAGATCTTTTACTTAATTTGTTTATTATACTGGATGTTTTCTATCATTGGCTTATGCTATGATTTTAGAAGAGCTGTTTGTTTTATTTTTTAGTATTTACAGATCTGTTTGCTCATTTGCAAAATGAAGATGATACTCTATGGTCCTACCAGCTTCCCTAACAGAAGGGAAAATGGTATGAACCCTCTGGGGGTGGGGGGAGGATGTTTAGCCAAAGGAAAAGTATTTTCATAATTTCCAGATCATAAAGGGGAACGGGAATATATTTAGTATTTTTAAACACCTGAAAAAGATTCTGTAGTAGGTGGTTAACAACAGCTAGGGTTTATCTGCAAAGATAAACACATTTTGATGAAACCATTTCATCTATTCATTATTCACACAACTGGCAGCAGGTAAGGGAGCATGGTAAACTACTTGTATAGAATTATAGTTAGCAGCTTTCTTCTTTTAAAATCAACTTTATTAAGATAAAATTTATATACAACATGTATAGCAGTTTGTGTCTAAAAGGCAATATTAAGCTAAGATACACTTTGCTTTCATAAATCAAATTTTAAAACCTAGGTCCACATGCCCTGAGAAATTGCATGGAAAATGTTGTGTGCCACTATCCACACAGGGAGAGGACCCACAACTTTCATTACATTTTCCAAAGACCATCCAATCAAAAAAAAAAAAAAAAAAGCTGTTTTAAATATATTTGATATAAATACTGTACTATGTTAAGTAACATATTTTTTTTTTGAGATTTTATTTATTTATTTGACAGAGAGAGACACAGCGAGAGAGGGAACACAAGCAGGGGGAGTGGGAGAGGAGGAAGCAGGCTTCCCGCTGAGCAGGGAGCCCAATGCGGGGCTTGATCCCAGGACGCTGGGATCATGACCTGAGCCAAAGGCGGATGCTTAACGACTGAGCCACCCAGGCACCTCCAGTAACATATTCTTATTTAATTGGCTGTGTGTCTTTATATCAATGTGTTGATACTAGACCATAAAGGCAGAGAATGCCTGTTTTATTCTTTTTGTAAAGAGCTTAGCACAGTGTAATCAGCAAAGAGGCATTCATTGAATTTTGGAGGTGATAATTACAGCAGACTGAAAAGCAACTTTAGCTCAGATAAAGTAGGAGGCAAACATGTGTCCTATAGGGCCAGGGAACTCTGGGATGAAGTCGAACTCACATTGATAAAGCTGACATTGAGCTCCTTTGCTGTGTAGCCCCTCTGTAGGTTCCGTCGGGCATAGACATCATAGTCCCGGACAATTCGGGTGATGATGTCTGATGTGGAGATACCTTCTGTCCTCTGTGTTGGTGCAAACATACCTAATCCAAGAACACATACAAACACTGTGACATTCTGGTTAACTCAGGCAGTAGGACTAGATGGACACTGGGAGCAACATTCTTTTCCTCAAAAAATGACCTTCTATTACTGAGTGAAGTCTGGAGATGCTGACATACAGGAGGAGGACTGAATCAAAGGCTAGGGCTAAGGAAAGGAAGAACTATATGGCCCTAATATTAAAAAAAATATGGGCCTGGGAGAGAGATTCCTAAAATTAAAAGAGATATCAAAAGTAGATGTTTAGACTGAGAATTGATGGATATCAGTGCTATGCTCACATAAACATCTTAAGTGTGACTGAAAGTATATTGAATTTCTAAGTGTATAAATTTTCCTCTGTAAAGTAGCAATGTCATTAAATCTCTGTTACTGCCCCTGAGACTCCATAAAGTGAGGATGTACATCAGCTTACTCACCTGCTTCCTTGATGTGCTTATAAACATCATCGCTCCCAGCAGAAGAATAAGGGATGTCATCATGGGCTACAAAATCAATCTGAAATAAGGAAAAATCACTTAAAACCCAGGATCACTGCCATCAAAAAGAACCAGTAAATATTCCCCCAGAAAATACTCTCCCAGTAAATACTCCCCCAGATCCAGATAAAGGACAAGGGGAGGCCAGGCCTCAAATGGACTTTTTTTCTTTATCTCTCCTTGCTTTGCTTCATAAATTCTGTGACTCATTCACAAGCCACCCAATCTAATTATTTATCACTCATAAATATGAAGTTGACCAGTTTCTTTTTTTAGCTAATTCTCCTGGTCTACTGGAAGCGCTACCCTCACACTGCACACCAGTCATCATGCTGTAGTAAACACAACCGGAGGATTTGCTGGTGTGTTAGTTAGTGAGCGGACCTGAGGAAAGAAGAAAGGAAATCTCCCCATCCTCCTGGGTCTATAAAGATTGGTCAAATAAGGGTTTCTAAAAATATGCAAAAGAGGTCACTTCTTCCTTAGCTGGTTTCCCTCTCAGTCCATGAGATGAGTGGGAATATAAAAATAGCAACCAAGAGCCCTTTTACTAGAACAGATACATCTATACTCCTGAGGAATGTAAAATTCAAAGCCATAAAAGACCTTTAGGTCTTGGGCTCTATCATTTTACTACTGTCAATACCTCTTGCAACAGTGAAAAGAGATCAATAGCACTGGGATCAATAATCTTTCAGAGAGATATGCTAAGCTTACTTATTTGGTCATTCCTTAGTAGGCCATATGCCCTTTACTAATGTAAGTGCTAATACAACTACTATACCTAATTCCCAGAAGCCACTGTAGTGTGAAGCATGTCTATCAAGAGTGTGTCAGACTCTCAGCTAACATCCTGATTACCTATGAACAATTTGTCAGGGATCGATGGGCAGCAAACTGAAAATAAGAATGGTGGCCAAGTAAGACTGCTGGCTGTGGGCGCCTGGGTGGCTCAGTTGGTTAAGCGACTGCCTTCGGCTCAGGTCATGATCCTGGAGTCCCGGGATCGAGTCCCGCATCGGGCTCCCTGCTCGGCAGGGAGTCTGCTTCTCCCTCTGACCCTCCTCCCTCTCATGCTCTCTGTCTCTCATTCTCTCTCTCAAATAAATAAATAAAATCTTTAAAAAAAAAAAAAAAAAAAAGACTGCTGGCTGAGGATTCACTGCTAACAAGGAGAAATGGGAAGTTAAAAGTTCCTCTAACCTCTTCTGCCTGGGCCTGCCTGGCTGTGGTTGCTGAGAATAATCTTATTCATCACCTGTGATACCACTGGCTGTCAAGTATTGATATAGAAAAGCTAGAGAACTATAAAAGGTCTGTCCTAATCCCAAAAGTTTTAACAAATACCCTTTAGCTTCAGGCCTACCCCCAAGTATTGCTTTTGAAGCACTTTGGCTACTTTTGTTCTTTCTGCCTCATTGAACAACTCACCTTTGACATTCCACATACCCCTGCTGAGAACTGACAATATGCTTGCTGGTTCCTCAAGCTTGGGGACCTCGACCTGACCTGATAAACCCTTCTCACCTTTTATACCCACCATTTATAGGAAACTTGTTTCTTTAACGTGTGAGAATTAAAAGGAGTGAGGGGTTTTATACTACTAACTCAATGAGCAAAAGTGGGAAACCTCCCAGTTTCTGATCCCATACAACTTCTAGCCCAAAATCAAAGCCCTGAAACTAGATTTAAGTCAGTATAAGAGAAGTCTATGTTTCCTGGAACTCCTTGAGAGCATAGCTGAGGCTCTGTATATTCTAAAGGACTGGTATTTTAGGAGGATGAACACATTCATAGTGTGGGGGTATAAAAATCACTTAACTGAAGAGTTCAGTTTCTAGCCCTGCTACTGTGTATCCCAGACCAGGTCATCTGGTTTCTCTGGCTCTGTTCTCATATGTATAGTAGAAATAATAGCTACCCAATAAGATTGTTTTGGGGAGCAAATGAAATATTAATGGATGTAAAAGTGCTTGTAAACCACCAAACCCCATATAAATGTTAGGGATGATTATTATTAGTAGTAATATCACTGTCATCTCTTCTATGTGAAATTTACATAGAGCATAAAATAAAAAAAAAAAGGCTAGTGGAAAACTACCCCAAGTCCCAGAAGTCTTGAGAGTTGAGGGAATTCCAGAACAAGGAATGGGGACATGTGCTGAGTTTCTTACCCGGTGTTCTGCCAGGAACTCTGGTGTCAGGGTCCAGGGGGCATTCCTCACCACCTCATCCACATAGCGGCAGTGCTGCACTGCATCATAGCGCTCATTTTCATTCATCACCGTGAAGCCTTTGAAGTTGTGCGTAAGCTCATCACTGCAAACTGAGTTCACCACATCATAAAGTTGTAAGTCAAAGTCCCTTTGCTTAACCAATCCTCAGTCACCAACCTCTCCCGTTTCCTAGGACTGCAACCAATCTTCCCACCTGGAGAAGAATTTTCTGGATACAGCTCAGTCTGAGTAACAATGCTTTTCCTAATCCAAGATACATCTTCAGGACCAATGCTCAATAAAAAGCATGTTCACACTTTGTGGAGAGGAGAGGATACAACAGGGCCTAAAATCTTTGGCTTTGAAATTAACCTGCTGTGAATTTCTGCATCACTTAAGTTTTTAAAAATGTTTTCTTATATTTTCATAAGACTGTACTGGACCACGTAATATTTGCTTAACAGACTTTTGCACTTCAGTTGATTCAAAATGATAAACAGGGATGCCTGGGTGGCTCAGTCAGTTGAGCATCTGACTCTTGGTCTCAGCTTGGGTCATGATCTCAGGGTCCTGGGATCGAGACCCCTGTTGGGCTCCATGCTCAGCACAGAGTCTGCTTGTCCTTCTCCCTCCCTCTCTGCTTCTCTCTCCTCCCACTCCCCTCACACACTCTCTCAAATAAATAAAGTCTAAAGGAAAAAAAAAAAAAAGACAAACCGAAATCTAGAATAAATGCTGTTCTTAAGTAGGCAATAGGGGTCACTGTTGCTCCCCAAACTGCAGAAACTCAGCTAAAAACAGAGATAAAAACTGGACATCTCAGGTCAAAGAGCTTGGAGCTTCTCTCAGCAGGTTTATATAATTCATATACTTCATGTTTTAGAGAGGCCGTTCTATATCCCTCATTTAAAAACCAAACCAAGAGCCAGTATTCATGTTACAAGAGGAGAAAAAGGCTACTATAATTTTTTTTTTTTCTGGAAAGCACCTAGAGTCATCAGATGTTTTCTTACCTCCTACAATGAGGTATGTATTAGGGAAAAGGTTCTTTGCTTGCATCAGAGCCCGGGCATGACCACAGTGAAATAAGTCAAATATTCCATCGGCATAAACTCTCACAGGCCGATCACCTAAATCCAAAGGAAAGAATTTATTACAAAAACACACTGATTCAATACTTCATATTTGACAAATAGAAATGGCACTGTGTTCCATCCTTGCATACCCCTTTCTCAAGGTGTTCTCTGGATATTCACCCTAATGGAAGGAATGTAAAGTGGGAGCAAATGGGTTTTGGGGTTGTGAGGAATAATATCACAGACTTCCTTGGCTCCAAAGACTCTTTTTGGACATCACATCCATTGACTCTCTGTTAGCCTGATTTCATCAAACTGCTCGTGTAACTGGATTTCATGATTGCTTTTTCTTGAAGTTATTTTAGAAGTGAATGGGAAGGGGCACCTGGGTGGCTTAGTCGGTTAAGTATCTGCCTTCAGCTCAGGTCATGATCCCAGGGTCCTAGGATCGAGCCCCACATCGGGCTCCCTGCCCAACAGGGAGCCTGCTTCTCCCTCTCCCTCTGCCACTTGTGCTCTCTTGCTTGCTCCCTCATGCTCTCTCTCTCAAATGAGTAGATAAAATCTTAAAAAAAAAAAAAAAAAAAAAGTGAATGGGAAGAGTTACATAACATATGTGTCCTAAACTTCAAAATCCTCACCTTCAGCTTATGCTTAAATTTCAGTCATGTTTAAACAGAGTATTAGTTAAGCTATACTCTCGCTGCTTGCTCTCTCATTTTCAGGCTGCCTTGATTACTAATAACTAAGCTTTGCTTTGAAAATAAACCTCCCTCCAATTGCCCAGTGAGTAAGAAGTGATCCAGAGTGGTGAGACAGAGAAGGTGAAAGGGATGAAGGTATCAGTTACCAATTTATTGCTTCTCAGTCCCAGTCACCCTCAATACCTGCTCTGTGATAACAGATGGGATTCCTTCAAGTATTTCTCCCTGACAGTGAGCATGATGTTATACTTTCTCAGTAGAGGGTGATATACTAAGTATTTAAAAGTCAAATATCAATCTTATAGGACTTTATGTTAGAGTTTTTCCTCTTCTCTCCATTAGTGAGAATAACAGAGAACAGATTATCTATTTTTAGTAGTAGTGGACTATGAAAGAAAATCCAGGTAATGAATGATCTCTTGGGGGCACAAGACTAATACCAAAGCCAAACAAACACACTGAGAATGGATTTGACATAATGCTTCAAATAATAAATCTAACAAGTCCTAGTAACATATTCCCATATGTGAATAAAAGAAGAGTATTTAACTATAGCAGCAGAAAATAACAGTAGGAGCAGCTACATCATTCTGGGAAAGAAGGGGAGCCTCATCAGATATACCATCCTGAAGGTAGGGGTAAGATACATCTTCTCCCTCCTGTCTTGAGGACAATGGATCAAGGGGGAGAAAACTGGTTCTCAAAAGGTCTGTGGACTTTTCTTTCCAGATAGCTTTATCGATAAATAAGTAGCTTTTAAACTGAGAAATCATACACTGGGGATAGAAACATAAATTGGTACAACTTTAAGGGCAATTAGAGGGGTGCCTGGGTGGTTCAGTTGGCTAAGCATCTGCCTTTGGCTCAGGTCTTGATCTGGGAGTCCTGGGCTGGAGCCCCGCATCAGGCTCCCTGCTCAGCAGGGTGTCTGCTTCTCCCTCTCCCTCTGCCCCTTTCTTCCTTCTCCTACTCGTGCACCAAGCATGCACATGCTTTCTCTCTCAAATAAATAAATAAAATCTTTTAAAAAAGGGCAATTAGACAATATCTATCAAAAGACAAATGCTTTTACCCTTTTTTTCTGGAAAGTACCTAAAGTCATCGGATGTTTTCTTTTTTTTTTTTTTTAAAGATTTTATTTATTCATTTGCGAGAGAGACAGAGAGAAAACAAGCAGGGGGAGAGGGAGAGGGAGAAGCAGACTCCCCGCTGAGCAAGGAGCCCAATGCGGGACTCGATCCCAGGACCCTGGGATCATGACCTGAGCCGAAGGCAGACGCTTAACCATCTGAGCCACCCAGGCGCCCATCATCGGATGTTTTCTTATCTCCTACAATGGCCCAGCTACACCTACAATGGCCCAGCTATTCTATTTCTAGGAATTTTTCTCACAGATAGATTTGTAAATATGTATGTTATCCATTGCAGCATAGTTTGTAATAATCAAAGTTTGGAAACAACCTAAATCTCAATGAAAGGACTGAATGTACCATGATACACCTACTAAAAGGGTGGGAGGGAGGGACAGTGTGTGGCTGTGAGATAGTGATAATAGGAAGACATTTCACTCTGTACTCTATTTGTACTTTATTAATGTTAGGCCATGGGAATGTATTGGTTTATAATATAGGAAATGAAATTTTTAAATAAAACAGATATGCCAATATAACGAAAAACAATATAATGGATTTAAGAGTCAGAAAAATTACAGCTCCAACTTAACCACCAGCCTCCTTCCTCTGTAATCTTAACCTCTTTAAGACTCAGTTTCCTCATCCATAAAACAAAGCAAAAGAAAACAAAATCTGAGGAGCCTAATCTGTCTTCTACATCCTAGAAATCATGACCATGAAGTAACTAACATACTTCCATCTTTCCTAAACAAGTCCAGCATGACTATGATCTCACTTTTTTTGATCCTAAAAGACAAAGCATAGAATACAAAAATTAAGAATATTTTGTTGTTGTTTCTTTGACATTAGCGTATAGCATGGGCAAAGCGAGATGAGGATGGTGGAAATAGTACAGTAGTACAGAATGCTGTTGATCTAGTGGCTGTTTGCCAGGGTTAATCATCCTGTTATCAGGCCAAGTCACCACCGAACCCTTTCTCAGACCAAACTCCAGATGTGCTTCTTGCCCTCTTCAGTGTTTCCCCAGCCTCCTAAACTCTCAATTCCCCATGACTTACCCCCAAGTCTTTAGCAAACCCAGGCTAATATAGCAACCAAATGGCCAGAAAGGAACACTGTTGAATGAGAAAATGTGGGGAAAAGCACGAGTTATTCATTCTCTTACCAAGTGTCTACTGGCCAGGATGACCAAACCCTGATTTATATATTGTCTCAGCTTATTATTAAGAGCAACCCCCTTTCACTTTCAAAATGGTCCTGATTTGTTTTATAAATTATAGTCCTTGCACTACTGTTGGCTAAATAAATATATGTTTTCCTTTAGGCAGAACAGATCTGTGTTTCAATTTACTGCATCTTTTGATATATTCTCTCAAATACCTATCACCAAAACTTTTGCCCCTAACAGATTCCATTGCCCTTCAGACTTTGCCTTTTTTTTCCCTTTCTCCTAGAAAACATATTGCTGACTTTTTTCTTTCATCTTCCAAAAGAAATAAGCTTTTCATCTCTCAAGCTATATTTTTTTTCCCTCTGGGTAGTGAGTTTTCTCCTAGATTATACCAACTCCTTTCTTGTATTCCCTTAACCTCCCTAGTGAAGACATGGTGTGGGGGGGGAAGGATGCCCCTTGTCCAAGTTATTGGTTTAAAATTCACTAATCATGGCATGTGTAGATTCTTTATTGGTTTACTCCTTGTCCAACACTGGCATGAATAGTCACGTGGTTATTTAACTTAAGACTGAACAGACAGAATGAGATATAGGAGAAAAACTGGAGACCAAATTAGACCAGCCAACTTTATAGGTGAATTTGTGACTCTTTGTTCCACCTAAAATGCAATCAGTTTGCCAATGGCCTTCTATTTTTTATAACTAATGTCTACAAAGAGCAGCATCACTCCAGGGTGAAAAGAACACAAAGATGGAAAAACTTAGGTTTTAGTTTCAATTCTATCACTAATTATTTGTTTTATTATAGGGAAGCTCTCACTTCTTAGTTTCTGAGGACTTCAATTTCTTCATGTATATAATGAAGAGATGATAAAGTAGATAATCTCAAAAAATGACTTACAAAATTCTAAAATTATTAAAATTCTAATTCTAAAATTGTTAAAAATTAGATTAGTTACTGCTTGTTAACTATAAGCTTTAAAACTTGGGAATAGTACACATGCACACACAAACATTTTATGTACCACAGGTGATTTGTGGATAGATTAGCAATAAGCTGGGTAATATAGCCAACGTGATCAGATCTGAGTGAAGTACTACATTCTGAATGTGTGTTATCAGAGAGCACATGAAAAGATCTTGCCTTCAACAGGTCTACTATCACATGTGAATGTGATCCTTGAACTGTTTGATGGCATTTTGAAATTTGACCTGACACCACTACACCGTTTTGTTGTCATTTTGCCCTGCCCCATTGGCCTGCTTATTACTCAAGGGGAGCCAAGTCCAAAATACCATCATGAGTCAGAAGGGTCGTGATCAACATGAGCTACATCTAAACACTTTTGCAAAAAGAAAGCATTCTCTGGAATTTTGAGGACTCAAAAGCTATGCTCCATATAGCCAAGAAATAGCTAAGGAGTACTGGGATCCCTGGCCTGAAATTGTCCAGCATTCATGTCTATTCATATTTTGCTACTCTTCAATTACAACAGAGAGCAAACATACTAACACTATTAAGAAGTAACCACAGGGGCGCCTAGGTGGCTCAGTCGTTAAGCGTCTGCCTTCAGCTCAGGTCATGATCCCAGGGTCCTGGGATCGAGCCCTGCATCGGGCTCCCTGCTCCGCGGGAAGCCTGCTTCTCTCTCTCCCACTCCCCCTGCTTGTGTTCCCTCTCTCGCTGTGTCTCTCTCTGTCAAATAAATAAATAAAAATCTTTAAAAAAAAAACAAAAACAAAAACAAAAACAAAACAAAAAACAACCTTTATAAAAAAAAAAAGAAGTAACCACAAATATCTTCTATCTAGTGGAAATGTATAGACTTGTGGCTGTAACTACCTCTTGTTCCCTAGTACTTGCCTGGGTTTGAGTGCAGGCCTACATTTACAGAGTAGACAGAACACTTACCATAGTAATGGAAAGAACCAAAAAAGGATTGAAAAAAAGAATTGGAAAATTTACAAATAAGTAAGGACAGCTGCCTATAGGGCTTTATATTCCTAACACTCAAGGAAGTTTCTCTTTATGATGATCCCTAAATCCACTTGTCCAAAACAGGAAGAGTATCTAGAATACATATTAATAATTTATGTAGTCAAAAATAGCTCATTAATGATGTAAACTAAGCATAGAAATAAAGAGTATAGGGTTTAAAAATAATAAAGTGAGTATTTAAAAAAAAAACCTAAAAAATATCAGTAAAGATAAAGTTAAGTGATAAGAATCTTCCCACTTAGGAATATTTTTGTCCTATAGGAGCATCATAGCTAGGGTACTAACTTATAGAAAGGGAGATCTGGGGGACAATTCTGAAGGCTATTAAAAACGTGACAGCCTGACATATTTTTGGACCTTTGTAAAAACAGACGAGATTATAATCCAGCTCGGGCTAATACCCTATTATCTCTGTTCCACTATATCTCAAGCTGTAACAACATCACAGGAAACAAGTTTATAAGAAGAAGAAAAAATGAAATTTTATGGAGTATAGTTATTTTTCCCAAAGAGAACAACTGGGAGATGGGAGGAAACCCTCCCCTAACTAGACTTTACAAGTAAACTGAGGAAAAAATATAGAAAGTACATGTATGTTTGATAAATACAACTGAATGCTAAAAACAAGAGTAAAACAACAGTATAAATAGGCATTTACTTACAAGGAGTTCCTCTGCTAGCTTCTTCCATAGTTACCCTGACATAGGGCTTACTAAAGTCAACTTCAATTTCGTCAGAAAAAGGAGCTGGCTGCTGTAAGCCCTTAAGAAGAGGAAAGTGAAGGAAAAGTTAAATTCAATGGTATAGACTGAAATACTCAAAAAATGGCAACTTTAAAGAACAATCAGTTATTCAATATACTGGTATTAAGTTCCTCCTAAAGCCATAACAAAAGAAAAAAAGGCATTTCAAAATGACAAGTGAAAGTTGCAACCTTTTACCAAATGCGTAAATCAGTAAATCATGATAGGAAAGATAAATGTCTTACTGGTGATTTCAGGGTAATATTGAGCGAGGTGGATGGGAAACTAAGCATAGTCCCAACTAACTGGGTCCAGAATAATGGCTCCTCCACTACCTGGCACAACACCCGACCCTGTTCTATGTGATGAAATTGCCAAGGTTCTTTTTTTTTTTTAAGATTTTATTTATTTATTTGACAGAGAGACACAGCGAGAGAGGGAACACAAGCAGGGGGAGTGGGAGAGGGAGAAGCAGGCTTCAAAATGAGCAGGGACCCCGATGTGGGGCTTGCTCCCAGGACCCTGGGATCACCACCCGAGCCGAAGGCAGACACCCAAGGACTGAGCCACCCAGGCGCCCTGGAAATTGCCAAGGTTCTTAAGTACATTTTCATACCACTTCAACTAGGGGACTGGGAAGGCAAATAGCTTCTGTATGCTTTATTAAGTATGATTATCACTGTATAATGCTTTACACTATAAATATATTCTAATGCTCATAACAGCCCTGTGAGGCAAGAAGCACAATAATTCTCAATTTAAAGATGAGGAAAACAAGGTTCAAAGAAATTGTATGAATTATATGCAATTACTCAGAGGCAAAGCTGAAATAAGAATGCAGGAATGCTCTTTCCTCTACAGAGGAAAGCCTTACTTCAGAGTTTTTGTTAAATTTATTTTTGGGGCACCTGGGTGGCTCAGTCAGGTAAGCATCTGCCTTCAGCTCAGGTCATGATCCCAGGGTCCTGGGATCGAGCCCCATATCGGGCTTCCTGATCAGTGGGGAGCCTGCTTCTCCCTCTCCCTCTGGGGTCCTCCCCCTGCTTGTGCTGTCTCTCTCTCTCAAAGAAATAAATAAAATATTTTTTAAAAATTTATTCTTGGGGCGCCTGGGTGGCTCAGATGGTTAAGCATCTGCCTTCAGCTCAGGTCATGATCCCAGGGTCCTGGAATCGAGCCCCGCATCGGGCTCCCTCTTCAGTGGGAAGCCTACTTCTCCCTCTCCCACTCCCCCTGCTTGTGTTCCTTCTCTCCCGTTGTGTCTCTGTCAAATAAATAAATAAAATCTAAAAAAAATTTATTCTTAAGTATTTTATTCTATTTGATTCTATCGTGAAGGGAATTGTTTCTCTTAACTTTATTTTTGGATTGTCCCTTGCTAGTCTATAGAAATGCAAATTGATTTATATGTGCAAATGTTGTGTCTGTGTGTATAATTTCAGATGATTTTTGTATTTTGATCTTGGTCCTGTGACTTTGCTAAACTCAATTATTAGTTCTAGCACTTTGGTAGATTCCTTAGGATTTTCTACATATGAGATCATGTCATCTGTGACTAAAGACGTTTTACTTCTTTCCAATCTGGATGCCTTTAATTTCCTTTTTATTATCCCTTATTGCCTTAGTTGGAATCTCTAGCACAATGTTGAACAGAAGTAACAAGAACAAATATCCTTGCCTTTTTCCCAATCTTAGGGGTGAAGCATGCAATCTTTCACCATTAAATATTATGTTAACTAGGTTTTTTGTGGATGCCATTTATCAACTGAGGAATTGCCCTTGTTTTTGCAATTTGTTGAGAGTTTTTATAATAGAAAGGTGTTGGATTTTGTCACATGCTTTTTCTGCATTACTAAAACATTCATATTCTGGTTTTGTGTTTTGTTATTTCTGGTGTATTAGATTGAGTTTTAGGATGTCAAACCAACCTTGCATTCCAGAGTAAAATCCTCCTTGGTCATGCTATATAAATCTTTTTATATGTTCCTGGATTTGTTAATATCTTGTTAAGGATTTTTACATATAAGTTTGTGAGAAATTTTGAACTATAGTTTCCTTTTCTTGTGTTTTTTTTTTTTTTTTTTGGCCTGGCTTTGATGTTTGGTTTCATAAAATGGGATAGAAAATATTCTCTGAAATAGCAGAGGAACTGTTCAGAACAGGGAACTATTTCTTCCCTAAAGTTTGAAAGAATTCACCAATGAAGCATCTGGGACTGGGCTTGTCTTTGTGGGAAGGTTTTTAAAAATAAATTTGATTTTTTTTTTTTAACTTGGGATAAGTCCATTCAGATTTTCTATTTCATCTTGGGTCAGTTTTGGTAATTTGTCTCTTTCTAGGAATTTCTATTTTATTTAAATTGTCAAATTTTTTGGCATTCAGTTGTTCATAACATTCCCTTATAATTCTTTTAATTTCTGTTGGGCTGTAGTAATGTTTGCTTAGAATTTTAAATTCTAAATAGATCACATTATGATTGGGCTGAATCCAGGAACTGGAAAGACACTGTTTTGTTTTCTTTTCAGATAAGGATGGATTTTTTAAGATTAGGTTTTAGATTTATATATTTATTTGAGAGAGAGAGAGAAAGAGAGCGTGAGTAGGAGGAGAGGCAGAGGGGGAGAATCCTCAAGCAGACTCCCACCCTGGATGCAGAGCCTGACTCAGGGTTCACCATGAGATCATAACCCAAGCAGAAACTAAGAGGTAGACACTCAACTGACTGAGCCACCCGGGCATCCTTTAAGATTAGGTTTTAAAATTAAAACATATTTCTTTTTGGGGCACCTGGGTGGCTCAGTTGGTTGGACATCTGACTCTTGATTTCAGCTCAGGTCATGATCTCAGGATTGTGACTGGGGAGCCTGCTTAAGATTATCTCTCTCCGTCTTCCTCTGTCCCTCCCCACTGTATGTTCGCGCTCTCTCTAAAAATAAATAAATCTTTAAAAAAAACTATTTCTTTTTAAAAATCACTTATATAATAAGCTTAGTTTAAGATATGCTAAAGCTATAAAGATAAAACATTCATTTTTAGGAGACATGGGTACATATGTGTGCTATCCTTTTTTTTTTAAAGATTTTATTTATTTATTTATTTGAGAGAGAGAAAGAGCACAAGAGGGGGGAGCGGGAGAGGGAGAAGCAGACTCCCTGCTGAGCAGGGAGCCCGATGCGGGACTCGATCCCGGAACTCCAGGATCATGACCTGAGCCGAAGGCAGTCGCTTAACCAACTGAGCCACCCAGGCGCCCTGTGTGCTATCCTTTTTAAGAACATTTTTTTTAAAAGATCAGAGAGAGACACAGTGAGAGAGGGAACACAAGCAGAGGGAGTGGGAGAGGAAGAAGCAGACTTCCCACTGAGCAGGGAGCCCGATGCGGGGCTCAATCCCAAGAACCTGGGATCATGACCTGAGCTGAAGGCAAACGCTCAACGACTGAGCCACCCAGGCGCCCCAATTTAAGAACATTTTTTAAAGGAGATAAGAATAGACCAATGACCCAAATATACAATTTTCTTTAGTTAATAGAGATTTCTCTACAGATTAGACAATTTATCCTCTAGAAGTTAGTACTCAGAGTTGCTTAACAGTAGTTTGTGTTTCTAAAAACATATGCTATTCACAAAATAACACATAATTTATGATTCTATGTATATAAAGGTCAAAAACAGGCAAAGCTAATCTATGATGACTAGAAGCCACAGGAAAAGGAGGAAATTTGGGTAAAGTGGATACTGACAAGCAGGGGCGTGAGAGTCTTCTGGGAATACTGGTGATTACATGGATATATACATATGTAAAAATTTATTGAGCTGTACACTCAAGGTCTGTGCACTCTATTATATTTAAGTTATACCTCGAGAAACAAATGACATTTGGGCATAAAAAGGAATGTAGTAATGACACATGCCACAACAGGGATCCTGAAATCTTGAAAATATTATGCTAAGTGAAAGAAGCTGGCCACAAAAGACCACTTATTGTATGATTCCATTTATATATAATATCCAGAATAGGAAAATTTATACAGAAAGTAAATTAGTGGTTATACAGGGCTTGGAGGATTAGGGAGAAATGGAGAGTAACTGCTAATGGATACAGGGCTTCTCCCTGGGGTGATAAACATGTTCTAAAATAGATTATGATGATGGTTGCACACTCTGCACACTTCATTGCACACTTGAAATGGGTATGTGAATTATAATGGTATATGAATTATAGCAATAAAGTTTATATATGTTTATATATAAAAACAGGCAAAAATCTGTAAAACAAATAGAAAAAAATGTATTTATTAACAATAGTACATGTAGATCAAAGACGGGTTTTATTGTGTCTCTGAAAGTTATTACCAATGGTGTACTGGAGTTGGTTGTTAAATATTCAGGAATTTTGTGGGCCAGTTATTAAATCATTGGTAGTCTGATCTCAGCCACAGAAATCAGCAAATGCTACATATCAGAGGGTTTTTTCCTCTGCAGTGAGCCAGTTTACTAGGACACCATTGATTATTCTGCATATTCAGAAAGAGACCAGTTCAGAGGTTATTATAGGGAGAAGAAAATGGGCTTACAGATTTTTCCATTAATGTTGCTGTGGGAGTAGAAAGGGTGGTAGATTTTGTGAAGGAAGAATGGGTAGTACATGGTAAAAAGAAAAAATATTGGGGCGCCTGGGTGGCTCAGCCATTAAGCATCTGCCTTCGGCTCAGGTCATGATCCCGGGGTCCTGGGATCGAGCCCCGCATCGGGCTCCCTGCTCTGCGGGAAGCCTGCTTCTCCCTCACACTCCCCCTGCTGTGTTCCCCCTCTCGCTATCTCTCTGTCAAATAAATAAATAAAATCTTAAAAAAAAAAAAAAAGGAGAGAAAATATTGTCACTTGAGGAAAACGAGGCATTTACAATGAATTTTTGAACTGAAAATAAGATTGTAGTACCAGTAGTACAGTAGCAGGAATGGGGAAGTTTTAAAAAAAAGGAGTTGAGATCAAAGAAAATGAGACCTGAGCGAAGTCTTTGAATTTGGAGATTTAAATGACTATTAGAGACCTTCTAGAATATATTAATAAAAGTCAGAACACCAGTGCCTTTAAGAAAATTAGAAGAAAGGGAAATAGATTAGTAATAATCTCTCATTAGATATGTGTATCTATAAAAGGAATGAGAAAAACTGAAAGGTACCTAGAGGAGACAGAAAGAGCAAGTGGCTTGCTTTCTTTTTTTTTTTTAAGTTCAGGAGATCTGTACATGTCAAAGACAGAGGAAAAGGAGCCAAAGAGACTGAAAATACCGGAGAAGGAAAAAACAGATAACTAAGGGAGGAAGAGTCTAGAGAAATGGTAGGGAATGGCTTCAAAGGAAAGCGGGGGGGGGGGGGGGGGGGGGTATTAGCTTCAGAAATAGGAAGGATCACCCTTTTCTAAAAGAAGAAAGGAAGGTGATAAAAGGACAATGTTAGATGTAAAGGAGGAAAGACACACAAATTTATATCTGATGTCCTCAATTTTATCAGTATAGTAAGAAGGACATGAAATGTCCTATGAAAAACAGTGAGGTTGGAATGAGACTGAAAGCCTGAGGAAAGTAGAAAATATGTGGAATAGCTGTTGTGGGAAATGTACCAGAGCATCAGCAAATGACTAATGGAACTGCTGAGCACTGTATTAAGCCCAGATCAAGCTAGAAACATTAATCTAGAGAAAGCCAAGTTAACAGCTCTAGGAAAAGAAACTGTGAAAGATCTAGGGTTAGGCCATGGAAAATGGAAGGGAGGAAAAGGGATCTAGACATTTCTCCAAAGAAGATATACTAATGGCCAAAAAGCACATGGAAAGATGCTCAACAACATTAGTCATCATGGAAATGCAAATGAAAACCACAATGATACCACTTCACACCCACTAGGATGGCTATGAGCAAAAACACTGGCAAAAACAGTGATGGCAAGAATGTGGAGAAACTGGAACCTTCATACACTGCTGCTGTGAATGTAAACTGGTGCCCAACTATGGAAAATAGTTCTTCAAAATGTTAAACACAGAATACCATATGATCCAGAAATTACACTCCTGGGTATATAACCAAGAGAATGAAAACAAAGATTTTATTTTATTATTATTTTTTAAAGTAGGCTCTACGCCCAACATGGGGCTTGAACTCATGACCTCAAGATCAAGAATCACATGGTCCACTGACTGGGCCAGCCAGGCACCCCTGAAAACATATATGTATTTTTAAAAACCTATACATGAATAATGTTCATAACAGCATTATTCACGATAGCCAAAAAGTGATGAATGGATACACAAAATGGTATGTCTATGTGTAATATTATTCACCTGTAAAAATGAATGCAGTATTAATATATGCTACCACCTGGATGGACCTTGAAAACAATGTTAAATATAAGAAGCCAGATACAAAAGGCCACATACTATATGATTCCATTTATATGAAACGTCCAAAATAGACAAATACCTAGAGACAGAAAGTAGATTAGTGGTTGCCAGGGGATAGGTTGGGGGGATGGGGGAGGTGACTGCTAACAGATATGGGGCTTCTTTTTGTGGTGATGAAAATGTTCTGGAATTAGACAGTGGTGATGGCTGCATTAACATTGTGAATACACTAAAAAAACACTGAATTGTACACTTTTTAATGGTTTAAACAGTGAATTTTATGTTACATGAATTTTATGTTACATGAATTTTATCTCAATTTAAAAAGATACATTAAAGTATCCTATCTTTCAGGGCACCTGGGTGGCTCAGTCGGTTAAGCATCTAACTCTAGATTTCAGCTCAGGTCATGATCTCAGGGTCCTGGGATCGAGCCCCGTGTCAGGCTCCGTGGTCAGCACAGAGTTCTGCTTGGGATTCTCTCTTTCCCTCTCCCTCTGCCCCTCCCCCACTCACACGCACCCACACTCCGTCTCTCTCTCTCTCTTTAAAATAAATAAAATAAAATCTTAAAAAAAAAAAAAAAGTGAAATAAAAAAAAAAAAAAAAAAAAAAGGGCGCCTGGGTGGCTCAGTTGGTTAAGCGACTGCCTTCGGCTCAGGTCATGATCCTGGAGTCCCTGGATCGAGTCCCGCATCGGGCTCCCTGCTCGGCAGGGAGTCTGCTTCTCCCTCTGACCCTCCTCCCTCTCATGCTCTCTGTCTCTCATTCTCTCTCTCAAAAATAAATAAATAAAAAAAAAAAAAAAAAAAGTGTTCTATCTTTTACAGCTGTTTCTTCAATCTTCCCTGTATACTATGTATGTTCCAAGGCAGAAGGCAAATGCAGATATCTCTCCTGGCTAGGGTTTCAATTCCTCCTAAGTATAGAAAATGAAACCTGAGGTTCTTCAACTACAACAGATCAGCAAAATCTTTCTCATTCTCAAATCCAGTTAGAATGAATAGTATTTCTAAAAATATCTTTCTAAAAACAGTGTCTCTAGAAGCTAAGCCTTATAAAAGTAGGACTAAGTATTTCTACCTTTATTCTCCTAAAACATACCTCCTTCATTTTAATCTCAAGGGAATCCTGCAGAATATTATTTTCAAGTCGTTTGACTATCTGATTGTGAAGCATAAATGAAACGGCATGGATTTAGAACTTGAAAAAACTTAAATCTAAATACCAACTCTAGGGACGCCTGGGTGGCTCAGTCGGTTAAGCATCTGCCTTCGGCTCAGGTCATGATCCCAGGGGGTCCTGGGATTGAGTCCCACATCGGGCTCCTTGCTCAGTGGGGAGCCTGCTTCTCCCTCTGCCTGCTGCTCCCCCTGCTTGTGTGCTCTCTCTCTGACATAATAAATAAATAAAATCTTTAAAATAAATAAATGAATCAATCCCAACTCTATCACTTAATAGCTGTGAAATCACAGCTTTCCTCTTCTATTAAATGGAATATAATACATGCCCCCATAAGATGGCTACAAGGATTAAATAAAAGAGCATATGCAAAGTAACTAGCACAATGTTTCACATATAGTGGCACTCAACAAATTTAGGTCATCATCAACAACATGAGCTCATGTTGTTCTATGGCACACAGGTTTCATTATGCCAACAAAATTAACTAAATTGTATTAATCTAAGAGATTAGATTCTAGATGCTATATCAAGTTTCTAATTCTATACAAATTATAACTAATACTATTATAACGATTAATGATCATCATCCCCAAATTATGAATGATCTTCTGAATGCAATACTGCTTTCATAAAAACTTCTCCTGATTATGTTCACATATATTAACTCACTATTCCTCAAAATTCCAGTGAAAGAGATGAGATTCTGGTGTCCTTAGGAATAGGGAATGGAGATAACTCAGATTATGACCAGAACTTGATATTGGCTTCCCAGTACTCTACTTCCAAGGATTCTTAAACATTTTTCAGCAAAAACTTTCACAATGACAGAGAAACATTTCCCTTTTACCCAAACATGCTGCACAAATGGTAACAGGTCTTACTGAGATCTAAATTTTTTCCATATTGCTAGAGGAAAGGCTGTGAAGTCAAGAGGAATACCACATGGTGTGAGAAAGAAGGGATAAGGAACAGAACAAAAAGATTCCACTCCCTGGGGATGGGAAGGAAGGAAGGGAGGGAGGGAGGAGGGAAGGTAGGAAAGAAAAGGAAAAGGGAGAAAGGGAGAAAGGGAGAAGGGGGGAGAGGGAGGTAAGAAGGAGAAAAGAAAAGCAATAATTCTCCCTGACTCCTATTGCCATTTCAATGAATGTAAACAATGAGCTCATCTATCTAACCACTATTTGGATGTCTCCTAGACCTTCTAAGTTGAACCTGTACTAAATTAAAATCATCTTTCTCCTAAACCATCTTTCTGTATTTCTACTTTAAGTAAGAAGCATGCCATCTATACAATCTACCTAAGACTGAAATCCAGGAGTCATCTTTAACACCTCTCATCCTTTACATCCCGATGTCTAAGGATTGTCTATTTTACCCCTTAAAAATTTAAAATTTTAGTTTAAGTTCTCATTATCTCCAACCTGGATCATTACAACAATCTCACAACTAGTCCTTTGGTTTCTGTCAATCCCTGTTTCAACTAATCCTTTCCAAAACAATCAGGATGATCTTCTAAACTACAAATCTGATCACATTATCCACAAGATAAAGTTCAAACTCCTTAGCACAGCACACAAGATCCTTCATAATCAGCCCTTTGCTCCCTTGCTTACCTTATCTATTGCAGATTATTATTCTGAACTTTAAACTCTAGTAATATTACTCATAGTTTGCTAAACATACTATTATTTCACACTTGAACTTATATTCTATCTCTTACCCATTTCTTGGAGAATTTTTTTTTTAGTAGGTTCCACGCCCAGCATGGAGCCCAACACGGGGCCTGAACTCACAACCCTGAGATCAAGAGTTGAGCTGAGATCAAGAGTCAGACGCTTAACCAACTGAGCCACCCAGGTGCCCCTTGTCCATTCCTTGAATTCCTATTTATCCTTCAAAGTTCAGCTCAGAAATAATCTCAATGAAGCTTTTCCAAAACCACTGTCCCCACCCCTAGATCCAAGTTTATCTGTTGCTCTTCTTTCTTCTATTTAGCTATTTTTTTTTTTTTAGGAGAGAGAGTATGCAAGCAGGGGAGGGGCTGAGGGAGAGGGAGAAAAGAGAACTCTAAGCAGGCTCCCTGCTCAGTGCAGAGCCTGATGTGGGGCTCAACCTCACAACCCTGATATCATAACCTAAGCCAAAATCAAGAGTCAGATGCTTAACTGACTGAGCCACCCAGGCACCCCTTATTCTGTATCTTAATTATTTATCTATTTCCCCTATTTGTCTGTGAGCTTTTTTTTTTTTTTAAGAAGCTTCTTTTTTATTTATTTGAGAGAGTGAGTGAATGAGCATACAGATGGAGAGGGAGAGGGAGAAGCAGACTCTCCACTGAGCAGGGAGCCCGATGTGAGGCTTGATCCCAGGATCCTGGGATTATGACCTAAACCAAAGGCAGACACTTAACTGACTGAGCCACCCAGGTGCCCCTGTCTGTGAGCTTCTTAAGGGCAAGGTCATCTTTTCTTTTTTTTTTTTTTAATATTTTTTTAAAGATTTTATTTATTTATTTGACAGAGAGAGACACAGCGAGAGAAGGAACACAAGCAGGGAGTGGGAGAGGACGAAGCAGGCTTCCCACGGAGCAGGGAGCCCGATGCGGGGCTCGATCCCAGGACCCTGGGATCATGACCTGAGCCGAAGGCAGATGCTTAACAACTGAGCCACCCAGGTGCCCCGGTCATTTTTTCATTTTTGCATCTCCAATGCATAGCAACTGGCACATCGATGTTCTCAATATATGAGATTGTGAGATCTATCTCCATTAGCAGAACTGTTGTCAATTTGTGATTTATTTATACATATGATAAATATTAAGATAGGCTAAAAGTCTTATTCTTCGTAAATATTTTTGTGATTCTTTCTGATTGTATCTTTAGAAACATCTGTATCAGTAAATTCTTTATACTTATAAACAAACTAGCCATAAAGTTATACCTTTATTATTCCTCCTTAATTATTTTCTCTCTTCTTTCCAATTCATTCTGACCCACCACCCCAGCTACTAATACTTGGTAATTTCTCTCCCCCTTGCAAGGAAAAAAAACCAAAAAACTTCTTCTGGGCTCTAAGCTATAGAGCCTCGTATTAGGCTCACATCTCTCAAAGGGAAGGTCTTATTTATCTTTATACTCCTATCACCTACTGGCCATGCTGGCACATTGTATGTGATAAAATCTTGTTTGTTCAACTCAAATGTCAACTAATGAGTGGGTAAGTAAAATGTGGTATGTGATGGAATATTATTTGTCAACAAAAAGAAATGACGTACAAATACATGCTACAACATTAATGAATCTTAAAAACATGCTCAGCGAAAAGAAGCCAGCCACAAGACTATGTATGTATATATGCCATTTATATGTAATGTCCAGAATAGGCAAATCTATCGAGACCTAACTACTATAGCAGTTTCCAGAGGCTGGAAGTTAGGAGGTAATGGAAAGTGACTGTGAATGAGGATGGGACTTTTTTGGGGGGTGATGAAAATATTCTAAAATTGGTTGCGGTGATGGCTGCACAACTCTAAATATACCCCAAACCACTGAATTGTATAGTTAAATGGGTGGATTATATGATCTCAATAGAGCTGTTATTAAAAAGAAAAAGAAAAAGAAAAAAAATCTTATTTGCTTTTGCTACAGAGCTGAAAAGGGGTCAGAGATAGAACATACAAGTGTACAATGGAGACGACCGACAAGTTTATTTAACAGACACCCCTCACTAGGGTTGGTACAGCCTGTTGGGCAAGTGAATCTTTGACCATTAGCGCATGCTAAATAGCCAGTGTGTACTAGAGAGGAATGTGGATAAGTAGGAAGTCACTCAACTGATTTGTGACATGAATACATGAAGCAAAGTAATTTAAAGCATTGAAATTCCTCAATTCTAAGGACCAAGAAATTTAAGTCTTTTAAGATCCCATTCCACTAAGCTGGCCTTTGCTCTATCCCTGGCTATTGTGACTGGCAACGAGTATCAACTACTTGGTTATAACTTGTCCTACTCCAAGACTGATTGCTGAATTGGTGCTTATCACCATATCTCCTTAACCTGAATTCTCTAAGAAGCATTCAGAAATTAACAATGGCCTGTTTTATTTACTGCTGAGTCATTTTCTGAGTATACTTGCTACAGTGAATAATGGTCCCCTAAAGACGTCTACATGTTATTCTCTAGAACCTGGGACTATGTTACCTTACATGGCAAAAAGGGCTTTGCGGATATGATTAAATTAAAGGATTTTGAACCAGGGTGATTATCCTGGATTATTCAGGTATGTTCAATGTAATCACAAGGGTCTTTGTAAGTGAGAGGCAGAAAAGTCAGAATCAGCAGAGATGTGATGACAGAAGCAGCAGTAAGAGTGATGTGATTGCTAGCTGGTACCATGAGCAAAGCAATGGGGACAGCCCCCTCAAAGCTGGAAAAGACAAGAAAACAGATTCTCCCTTAGAACCTCCAGCCCTATCAACACTTTGATTTTAGCCCTCTGAAACCCATTTCAGACTTCTGACCTCCAGAACTATAAGATAATATATCTGTACAGTTTTAGGCCACTACAGTTGTGGCAATGTGTTAAGCAGCAATAGGAAACTAACACACTTGCCCCTACCATCAATATCATCATCAATATCAGGCCTAAAGCAAATGTCTCTTGTTGGGGGAATCCAGTTGTTTTTATTGCTCAAGACAGAGTACTGATTTGGAACAAATGTTAATTGTGTCAGAGTAAAAATATTTTTCCCTTTGCACTACATGAAGCTCCAGAACTAAACAGTGGAAACTGCAGTTTGATCAACAGCTAATGGTCAATATAGGTAAAGAAAACACAGAAACATACAATCCTTTCACTGGAATTTTAAAATATGGATTTCATAATAATATTATATATCAATAATAACTTCAGGGGCGCCTGGGTGGCTCAGTCGTTAAGCGTCTGCCTTTGGCTCAGGTCATGATCCCAGAGTCCTGGGATTGAGCCCCACATCGGGCTCCCTGCTCAGCGGGGGGTCTGCTTCTCCCTCTCCCATTCCCCCTGCTTGTGTTCCTGCTCTCACTGTCTCTCTCTCTCTCTCGCTGTCAAATAATTAAATAAAAAATCTTAAAAAAAAAAATAATAACTTCAATTGTTTATGTGGTCTTTGACATGTTCTTTAGGAGAAGCTTTAAGAAGGGTACCAAACTGAGACAGGATGAGCAGTTTGGAATGGGGTCTTTCATCGAAGGCTTGGCAGTAGTTAGCAAATACAAGATAACGTCCCAGGGTTAAAGGAACACAAGGTAGGCAGTAATAGAAAAAGGCTCTCATCTAAGATATAACCAGTAATAGAGTGAAGGAATGGAGAAAAAAAACAAGACACAGAAAACTAAACACCATGAGACGATACTAAGATCAGAGGACTGCTCCAATTTCTCTATCCCATTAGTTTTAATTTGATCTTTAGCCTAATATACACACAACTTCCAAATTTTCCTAACATTCTTTTTTTTTCTAACGTTCTTTTTCCAGTTCCAATGTAAAGCTCTTGCAAATGAGCTGTGGGCTACAATTTGATAAGAAAGCATAACATTTCCAACAACTGTGAAAATACTATTCACACTATTCATTCTTTCCATTATTTAATTGTCATACTGATATCATCAATTTTATATCAGTTTCTACCCTCCCCCTGCCAGGTTAAGTGTTCAACAAAGAAATCTCTTCCTTACAATTGCACAGCGTGGCATTTTTGAAGAAATTCCATCTTCTTCTGTTGCCCCATTGGGTCCAGGTACCTCTTTTCTCCTCTTTCTTGTGTTCATTTTGGCTGAACTCTGTGCATCCATCTTCTTTTAACTGGTCATAGAAAGTGAAAAAGAAATTTTTCTCATTGAAGTGGAGAAAAAATCTGTCACCAGTATTTCAGAGATGTTAACATGGATACACTCAGCAAAGGATCAAATCCATAGCACACATTTCACAAGATGAGCCAATTGCATCTGGCAAAAACAACAAAGCTTCAATAAACACATGCTCTAGTAGAAACAATGAAATGCCTCTCTGGAACAATGGCCACAATTAATCATCTGACCCTGGAAATTATTACCCTGACCAATATAGCCTGTATACCAACTGCTAATTTCATATCCTGACTGAATGTAAAAGATTCGAGTAACTTGGTTGAGAAAGTTGGTTATACAGACTTTTACCACCACCCCTTATAACATCCCTGGGACATCTGGAGATATAACAAGTACAAGGAAATGTGAAAAGTATGTTTTTGGTGCAGATGGGGAAAAAAAGAGCTTTTTAAAAAAGAGACAGCCATCACCAATTCCTGGTTTAACAAAGCTGGATTTTTTAACTCTAAATGCTCTGTAGGTTTCAGAGACCACTCCACAGGGTTACGTCTATTAAAATTGTGAAGTTTTCTATATCTTTTAAATGTCCTTCCTCTTCCTTTTCCAATACCCATTTCCCTGTCCTCTTTCAGAGTCAGCACCTTAAGCCTGTTCTGAGCCCCCAACTATTAAAACCCTACCCAAGCTTCTCCTTCCCCAGTGAAAACTTTGTTACTGTCTCACTTAGCAGAGAGCTTCTAGCACGAGCTACCACAGAAAAGTTCTGAATATTTGATGTTTCATTTAGATGTTGGCTTGTGTTACCTCTCCAACTCCCTGTAAGGTTATCTGCGTTTTTCTTGGGTATCATAATTTGCACAAATAAGTTAATTTAATAATGATGTGATTTTAGGTATCAGCCAGAAATTGGGGATAGAAGAACTTTAATGATCAATTGCCATCTCTGCCAAGACATGATTCCATGAACGGTAGAAGATCCTTAGAGCAGAAATGAAAAACAAAACAAATGCCAGACAGAACGAGGACATTATACTCTGCCTCACTGCCTCTAATAACCTCTCCTGAATAAAATGTTCATCTAAACAACTGCAATTGTGCCTCTCTTTCCTCTGGCTAAAGTGGCAAGGTGACAAGATCTACAAGAAACCTGACCTAATTCTTAGAGACTGAAGGTGACACCCATGAGTCCTGGCTAAGTATTAGGCTGACATGAAAAATGTCAGAGTCTAAAGTGAAAGATGAACACCACCCAGAAACGTCCTTTCATCACAAATGCAAATTAAAATGGAATAAGGAATACATTTAACAAGTTTTCCAGTGATGATGAGAACTTTTCTTCATTATTGTTATTAATTTTTCTTTGTAAATATCTACAGGTTGTATTACTACTCCCACCTCACTGGTCTGAGAGGCCTACTAAAAACACCTAATCAGAGGTGCCAAGGCACAGTCAGTTAAGCGTCTGCCTTTGGCTCAGGTCATGATCCCAGGGTCCTGGGATCAAGCCCCACGTCAGGGTCCCTGCTCAGTGGGGAGCCTGCTCCCTCTGCCTCCCTGCTCATGCTCATGCTCTCTCTCACATGCTCTCTCCCTCAAATAAAAAAAATCTTAAAAATAATAATAACTGGGGGCGCCTGGGTGGCTCAGTCATTAAGCGGCTGCCTTCGGCTCAGGTCATGATTCCAGGTCCTGGGATCGAGCCCCGCATCGGGCTCCCTGCTCGGCGGGAGACTGCTTCTCCCTCTCCCACTCCCCCTGCTTGTATTCCCTCTCTCGCTGTGTCTCTCTCTGTCAAATAAATAAATAAAATCTTTAAAAAAAAAAAATAATAATAATAATAATAACTTAAAAAAAAAACCCTACTCAGTCCAATTAGTGACCATTTCTATTTGCATACAATAGGACTTTGCTTAAGTATCTGTTAACTTCTCAGGGTAATTAGACAAAATCCATTATGAGAAATGCAATCAGCAATCTTGTGTCAGGGAGTTGAAGGTCAGGTAGTCACTAGTACTGAGAACTTACAGTGTATAAGGTACTATAACATTTCAAGAGGACCTCAATTCAGCTGAGGAAACCACATGTTAATGATACAAAAATGCTCCTTAGGATTCTAAAATCACTGGGGGAAAGTTTGTTAAAAAACAGGATATTTACACAGTTTCAAAGAATCGCCAAGTATTTTGAAGTAATCCTCATAGATTACTTATTAATTACAAAGGGAAGAGTTACCTTTAAAGTGAAAAAAATCTCTTAGCTAAGTGATCAAAGTTAATTAACATCACCAATAATGCCTCCTGCTGTGAGGCACTGAAGACACATTACCTGCCAAAAAAGCATACTGTGTATGGGCTTATGAGGAACAAGCAAACAAACCTCAATTAAAGGACATTCTATAAAACAACAGGCCTGTTACTCTTCAAAAAATGTCAATCATGATAAACAATGAAAGGCTGAGGGATTGTTCCAAAGAAAAGACAACTAAATTTCATTTCTAGATTGAGGGAGAAATTGTTATAAAGGATAGTTATTAAAACAATCAGTAAAATTTGAATATGGACTGTGTATCAAATCATAATACACATCAATGTTAAAATACATTTGATAATTACACTGTTATGTAAAAGACTATCCTTGTTTTTAGGAGATAAAAGCTGAAGTACCTGGGGATAAAGGGTCATGATTTCTGCAGCTTACCCTCAGCAGAAACATAAGCAGCAGCAGAAGTAGCAGAAGGAGAAGAAAAAGAAGGAGAAGCAGAAGAAAAAGAAGGAGGAGGAGGAGAAGCAGAAGCAGCAGCAGAAGTAGGAGAAGCAGGAGAAGAAAAAGAAGAAGGAGAAGGAGAAGCAGCAGAAGGAGGAGGAGCAGAAGCAGCAGCAGCAGCAGGAGAAGCAGAAGCAGAAGAAAAAGGAGAAGGAGAAGCAGCAGAAGAAGGAGAAGCAGCAGCAGAAGAAGGAGAAGCAGAAGAAAAAGAAGGAGGAGGAGAAGGAGAAGCAGCAGAAGAAGAAGGAGGAGAAACAGAAGAAGAAGCAGAAACAGCAGCAGAAGCATCAGAAGCAGTAGAAGCAGAAGAAACAGCAGAAGAAATAGAAGCAGAAGAAAGGAGGAGGAGGGGATGGGGAAGGAGGGGGAGAAGAAGGAAGAAAATTGTGTATTATGTTACATTAAAAAAAAAAAAGGTAAAGTAGGGGCACCTGGGTGGCTCCCAGATAAACATCCAACTCTTGGTTTCCACTCAGGCCATGATTTCACGGGTCTTGGGATGGAGCCCCATCTCAGGCTCCACGCTCAGCAGGGGGTTTGCTTGAAGATTCTCTCCCTCTGCCCCCTACCCTGACTGGTGCACTCTCTCTCAAATAAATAAACAATCTTTTTTTTAATTTAAAAAATAAAAAATGAAAAATAAAAAAAAGGTAAAGCAAATATGGCAAAATGTTACCAATCTATGAAACTAGATGGGGCATAAAGGAGTTAAGTTTAATATTCTTAGAACTTTTCTATAGGCTTTACATTTTTAAATAAAAAGTTCAATTTTTAAAACATTCTGTAACAGGGAAGCCTGGGTGGCTCAGTCGGTTAAGCAACTGCTTTCAGCTCAGGTCATGATCCCAGGGTCCTGGGATCGAGTCCCACATCAGGCTCCCTGCTCAGTGGGGAGCCTGCTTCTCCCTCTGCCTGCCGCTCCCCGTGCTTGTGCACTCTCTCTGATAAAATTTTTTTTTTAATTTTTAAAAAATGTTCTATAACAATTTTCCACACAGGCTCTCATATAAGCCTGTCTTTCAGGTTCTCTAGAAATTGATTCCTTCTCTTTCCTAATTCTTTGAATTAGTATGAATGATACAAATATTCCAAGAAGTATATCTTGCAAGGAAGTAAGATCATAACAGCAACAGTCATAATAATGGCTCTCTTTCTTTGAATACTTACTATGCCAGGCACTCTCTTTCTTTGAATACTTAACTATGCTAGGCACTTAATATACATTATTCTCATTTAACCCATATAACCTGAGATGCAGGTATTATTAGCCCCAACTTACAAATGAGAAAACTAAGGAACAGGGACGTTAAGTAAGAGATCCAAGAGATCACAAAGCTAGCCATGGGAGAACCAGGATTTAAATCCAGACTTGTCTAATTCCAAAGTCGTTACCACTATATTTTTGTCTCCCAGAAATCCAAGATTTGTAAAAAGAAGCTGTCTCATCATCAATACTGCTGCTTCCTTCTGTCAAGAACATTCTATGGCATGGGTCCCTTAAGTTCTTGCAGACTTAAGTAAGTCCTAACTGCACAGTAGAATAAAAGGTCACAGTTACTTAAAGGTAAACAAGGTCTCAGGACCAGTCGAATAGAACTGATGTGGCTATTGGCCTGATTCAGTCAGTCCAATTTGTCAGCTGTACAGATGTGTAGATCTTTCCTATTGGATAGTTTTGCTAGGATTTTCTTATAAACTTCCAACTTAAGCAATAAAGATTTCTTTAATCTCAGGACGCCAGGATGGCTCAGCCGGTTGAGCATCTGCCTTCAGCTCAGGTCGTGAACCCCGGGGTCCTGGGATCAAGCCCTGTGTTGGGCTCTCTGCTTGGTGGTGGGCAGGTTTCTTCCTCTCCCTCTTCCTGCCACTCTGCCTATTTGTGCTCTCTCTGTCAAATAAATAAAAAAAATCTTAAAAAAAAAAAAAGATTTAATCTCTGTTCCTCCCTCTTCTGACACTACAAACAGGTGTCATTGTAAAAGCACCTGTACTTTCCACTCGTGATATAAAACAGTTTTAAGGGTGCCATAATAAATCAAGGGAATAAATGTCATATCGTATTTTCAACAATTACTTTCTATAAGTTCAAGTTAAAATTCCTTAATGTTTAATAGAAAAATACTTAACACATCCAAAGACATGTTTATAGGAATTTCTTCAGAAGTCTTTGCTCTGGGGTGCCTGGGTGGCTCAGTCAGTTGGGCGGCTGCCTTCGGCTCGGGTCGTGGTCCCAGGGTCCTGGGATCGAGCCCCGTGTCAGGCTCCCTGCTCTGCGGGGGGCCTGCTTCTCCCTCTCCCTCTGCCTGCTGCTCTCCCTGCTTGTGCTGTCAAATAAATAAATAAAAAATATTAAAAAAAAAAAGAAGTCTTTGCTCTGTGTGGGGGGTGGAGGAGTGGAAAGGTATGTGTGCTATAATATTTTTATAGCTTTATTGAAGTATAATTGACATACAATAAACTGTATTTAAAGTGTATAACTTAATGAGTTTTAACATAACTATACATCTGTGAATCATCAAAATTAAGAGAATCAACATTACTACCATTCTCAGGTTTCCTCATGCCACATTAGAATCCATCTCTTCCTCCCTGACTTCAACTTTGCTTTACTTTTTTGTCTGTTTTTTTTTTTTTTTATACTGTGGCAAAATATATGTAACATAAGATTTGCTTTCCTTTCTAACTGCTTACTTCTTAAAGTACTGAACCATCTTGTCATATGATTCAACTTAACTAGACAAACATATGGTGGATAATATTGAAGTAGAAAGAAGCAAAGGCTCTCCTTCTAAGAGCTAAAATACTGCCAGTGTGGTTTAAATATATTCGAAAGCCAAACTGGTATCTGGGGTAATTGGATCTCGTGATATCCATTCTATTCCACTAGATTAAAAAATCATACAAAAAATATAAAATATCACAATGAGGACTAAGGCAAGAGAAAGAATTTGTATGATTAGCTAAAGCTAAAGTAAAATTCACAAACATAGAAGGAATCATGTGGTTACTGTGGTTACAGTGGTTACTTTCATTGTTAACATATTACAAAGCCCTTTGGTAAATAATAGTAACACTAATACATTTTACTTGTATTTCAATAGAGTACATATAACAAAATCTCTCCATCTGCCTTATATAAGCACTTTTAATCAAATGTCTAAGGCAGTGTTTCTCAGTATTTTTTATCCATGCTCCATTTTAAGAAATACAGAAATTTTGGGGTGCCTGAGTGGCTCAGTCTGTTAAGCCACTGCCTTTGGCTCAGGTCATGATCCTGGGGTCCTGGGATTGAGTCCCGCATCCAGCTCCCTGCTCAGCGGGGAGCCTGCTTCTCCCTCTCCCTCTGTCTCCCGGCTGGCTTGTGCTCTCACTTTCTCTCTGTCAAATAAATAAACAAAATCTTTAAAAAAAAAAAAAAAAAAGAAATACAGAAATTTTAACCTCACTCCATCAGCATAGTGTTATGATTTAAGAGTTCAGGCCCTAAAATCAGATTACGCAAGCATGAATCCCTTCTCCACTACTTACTAGCCACGAGAACTTGGACAAATTCCTTAATTGCCAGAGTTGCATCACCTAACAAATGAGGTTCAAATGGAGTACTCCATGTAAGCCTTAGTTCAGTGCCTGGCACACAGTAAGTATTTGTAAGTATTACCAACTATATTATTTAGTAGTAGTAGTTGTCATCATCTGCCTTAAAGCTTGCCTTCTTGTGTATCCCCTATATCCAAAAAGATTTTGTCAAGTTTTCCCCCTAGGATTACTATTATGAAAAGTATACTTTTTTTGGAAAGATTTTATTTATGTATTTAAGAAAGAGAGAGAGAGCATGAGCAGGGGGAGGGGCAGAGGGAGAAGCAGACTCCCCGCTGAGCAGGGAGCCTAATGTAGGGTTCAATCCCAGGACCCTGAGATCATGACCTGAGCCGAAGGCAGACACTTAACTGACTGAGCCACCCAGGTGCCCCATGAAAAGTATACTTTAAATGTAAAAATATTAATATTCACAACCCTTTGACATAGGTATATTGTTTTTATTACTATTTTACACATAAGAAAACTGAGGCACAGATGATAAGGTCACACAGCTAGTAAGTAGTAAAGCTAAGAATCAAATTCAGCCAGCCTGGCTGCGGACTACACACTCCTAATCACTATGGTATATAATATGATACAATACCATACTATTACAAGAAGGTACCTGGTAACTATCTCTAAATATCTGAATGCCTGTCATGCTGGATAGAGCAAATACCCAGACAACAAAAAATAGATCACTGGTTGGAAGAGGCAGAGTTATAAATGTTAACTAAACATAATAAAAACCTTTTTAGGAATAAGAGTTATCTGAAACAGGACTGGGTTACCTCAGGAGGCATTTCATTTTGGCACACCAGGATATTCAAGTAGAGGTTGTGTAGAAACACATTTATTCATTTTGTTGGTCATTATCCTGTTAAAGTTCATCTTGGTTGATCTTTTTGCTTATCCAATCTGTTAAAATAATTTCAAATCTTGACTGCCATCTATATAATATTAGCTATTTATCATAATTTTATGTAGTCTATAAACTTGGAAAGGTTTTTATGTCTCCATCCAAATCACTGCCGAAAATACTGGTCAGGATAGATATATGTCACCATACACCAATGTGACCTACCACTAGATCCCTCCCCCACTTAAGATCCACTCTTTTTTTTTTTTTTAAGATTTATTTATTCATTTTATAGCCGGGGGGGGGGGCAAGGGCAGAGGGAGATGGAGAGAGAAACTCAAGCAGACTCCACGCTGAGCACAGAGCCTGACACAGGGCTCAATCTCACAACCCTGAGATCACAACCTGAGCCAAAACAAAGAGCCGGACGCCCAACCGACTACACCACCCAGATGCCCCAAGATCCACTTTTAATACTCTAGGTTAGTACAGTGTAAAACACAGTAGAGTTTATCTTTAGAAAACAGAATAGAGGGGCGCCTGGGTGGTTCAGTCGGGTAAGCGGTTCAGGTCATGATCCCAGGGTCCTGGGATTGAGCCTGGCATCAGGCTCCATGCTCAGTGGGGAGCCTGCTTCTCCCTCTCCCCTTGCCCCTCCCCTCCACCCCTCCCCACTGCTCATGCTCTCTCGCATGCTCCCTCTCTCTCAAATAAAATCTTAAAAAAAAAAAAAAAAAGAATAGAGAATATATTTAAATTTCTTAATGATTAGGGTATTCAATCAGATGTAAATCTGTTTTATTGCATTATCACACAATCCACATCTCTGTCACAATATCAAAGATTATGATGATAATAGTGATGATAATAATTATAGCTAACATTTAGCACACTTGCTATGTGCCAGGAAGTTTTAACCTTTGCATATGTTAAATAATTTAATCCTTGCAACAATCCTTAAGTTAGGTAACACTATTATCCCTATTTTGAAGATGAGGAAATAGAGGCACAGCTAAGTTAAACGACTGAGGTCACATACCTAGGACAGGGCAAAAATAGGATTTGAACCTAGGCATTTTGACTCTAGGGTCTGTACACTTAACAGCACCACTATGCTGCCTAGTATATAAAATGGTCATACTTGAATTTAATCAAAACCACATATTACATTGTCAGGAATTTAATTTCATCTTTCATAAACAATGGGCTACCTTCTCACTGGGCCTATCAATGGCAAACTATTCAAGAACTCTAGGGACTTGTTTTGGTTTGGGCCAGAGTAAAAGAGCATAGAGGACACTAGACTAGGAATCATATCATATAAACTGGGATTTAATTCTAGCTCCTTCTAGTACCTTAACTCTAAGTCTAAAGAGTGATTAAGGAAGGCTCTAATAAAATATACATAATTTCTAAGTCATGCTAAGGATGAAATGAGAAACTAGACTATAAATTTCCTGATGTAGCAGCTATTTGTTGTTTGTCTTCCCACTGTTCAATCATGCTCTGAAAAGAGCCCATTTTCATTTGGGGACTCACTTTCATTTGGTCTATGTAAGCTTCAACCTCAAACCCTAGCATCAGATCACATGTACCAAACTTAAACCAATCAGCGTATCACTCTCCCCTGGCCACAGACTGGAGGAGGGAGGGAGAAGGGACGGTAATAGGTGACCTAAGTCAGTCCAATCAGAGTACATTTCAGAACTCACCAGATGGAAATGCTTAGGTGAAGATTATCACTTCTCTTTGTGGATCTAAACCTAGAGACATGGCTTTGGGAAGCATCCTGTGACAAACTAGTGGCCATCCTATCACCAGGAGGAGAGCCTTTTTTGAAAGCATTGACACAGAGAAAGCAAGCTGATGATGGGGAGAATTCAGATCCTGAACCGTCTAACTGTGCCAACCAATACATTCATTCCCCTTTTTGCTTAGTTAGTTAAACTGGGTTTCTTATCACTTAGAACCACAAAAATCATAATTGGTGCATTTAATACCTAGCAATGAGCTCTGGTACAGAGTAGGCACACTCAATTACTATTTGAATAAATATACTAAGTATAGAAAACCACTTTTGAAATTTTGAAAAGCACTTTATACATTACTGTTTTGTTTTGATGGAAAGGAGTCAAGTTCTTGTCAGTTTATAAGTGTATCAAAGATGGCACAACAAAGCTCCCATCCCATTAAAACTATTTTTCCTTATCTGCTTACACTATTCCTTATCTGCTTACATACAGTTCTTCTATTTTCTAAAGATGACTTTTGTGTCTTACACTGTATTTTACATTATACTTTAAACTGAACATTACACATTGGACTTAAACTCAGGTCTTAAGATCCTATGGATTTGGAACAAATACACCTAATACTTTTGGTGTTTCATGTAAAACACTTCTGTATCTTATCCACTTTCTTAGGAGATGGAGAACACCAAGATCACAGACATTCTTTAACAATAACTCTAAAAGAATTTTGAAATTATAAAAAGATTTAAGTCTCATGCCTTTCCTCTAAAACTACTACTATTTTTTAAACTTTGACTCTATAGATCTCCCAAGAGACAATTTTTCACTGGCTCTCTCTTAGACCAACCCCATGCCACATCTACTAACATACACCATGAAAGCATACAGAATAATTTAATTATTAGTGCCTTACTGGAAGAAATTACCAGTTCCCCCAAAGTTACAAAAGATGCCTGACATATCAGGTTTGCCATTGAGAAAAGGTATGTTGGAGGATGAGGATACTGAGGATAGTAAATACATGTTGGCTTTTAGTTCATTATACTGAAACTTAGCTATACGTAAAAATACATCACCTTTACCACATTCACAATTGCCCAGTTCCTCCAACAATGAGGAACAATACTTCCCAAACTCTCTGTTTATGTTAACTGCACCTTTGTAATCAACCAACACTATTAAGTAAAGGTGCAGTGATTTCCCTGGAAAAGGGAACATCTACACTCAAGAGAGGAAAAAACAAACAAAAAAACACATACACAGGCTGCCTTAACAGAACAGGCTGTCCATAAGGTGATAAGGTTGGAAAAAGATGGCACCTCCTCAGAACCAATATAGTGTAAGATCAGAATGGGGATGGGGAATGGAGAATTACCTAATACTCTCTGTAGGCGGATCCTGGCTTCTAGCCGTAGCATCCATATTAATTAAGCTAGGATAAGTCGGAATGAAAGTAGTTGGAGATAGGATACATAGCCTCCCTCTTAAACTCATTAGGATGTGCCAAAGCTTCCTGTTTCCTTAGCGGTTTATCCTACAAAAAAAGTTTCTTTGTAAAATGAAACTATAACAAAAGAGAGAAAGGGATCTGAGAGCATTTGTAAGGCCTGATCTTTCTAACCTTTACAGTCCCTAGTAACCTATCTTTAGTCCAAATCCCCACTGATGCACAGATCTAAGGACAGACACACCCGCCACAACCACCAGACCACCACCACGCCTATTAAGTGAATTAGCGTCTCTAAATTGCTTTCAAGATACAGAATGTAGGATCTGTGCCTGTGATTTTTACTCAGATTCACAAAATCTGGCTCCATTTCTGCTGACTCACCTCCCAGTACACACTGCTTGCCTTGTTCTTCAATGTTTCAATAAATGCCTGCTTGGATGCATCAATTTTGCTACTAAGAAAGTACACAGAAGTGGAAATGTGTGTGAGGTGGGAAGGGCAGCAGTGAGGAGATACTGAGGATAAATCTGATAAAGTGTTTTTCCAATGTAAGTGTCCTAAAGGAGACAAAATCTGGGTACTGCTATGCACATGCTTGTGTTTTAAAGATGACAGTGTCCTGCAAGTGTAGTTTTAAGGACTCCCACCCAACCCCTATTCTACTTCCTATTGCTAGTAGATCTAGTAAGCACCCCAGGGTGAAGGAGGAGGTAGATTCTGCTTCCTAACCTATGCAACAACCTAAGTAATAGCAAATTGCAAGCATATACATTCTTCAAGTTTCAAGAACTGAATTCAAATTTGACAGAGTACTACAGGGAACTATCTGCAAAAAGAGGAGACATGAATTTTTCCTTTGCATTCTATTCCTGCTTCTCCCATCTCTAGGACATTATCTTCCTCAGTAAAACCATATCTCAGTAATTTTCTATTGGCATACCAATGTCCAGGTCCAAAGCTGAGTGAGCAAGCATACTTTACTTTTTTTAAAGATTTTATTTATTTGACAGAGAGAGAGACAGCGAGAGAAGGAACACAAGCAGAAGGAGTGGGAGAGGGAGAAGCAGGCTTCCCGCTGAGCAGGGAGCCCAATGCGGGGCTCAGTCCCAGGACCCTGGGATCATGACCTGAGCTGAAGGCAGATGCTTAACAACTGAGCCACCCAGGTGCCCGCAAGTTGTGGGGGTTAATAAAGTGGTGCTCTTTTTTTTTTTTAAGATTTTATTTATTTATTTGACACAGAGAGAGAGAGAGCACAAGCAGGGGGAGTGGCAGGCAGAGGGAGAGGGAGAAGCAGGCTCCACGCAGAGCAGGGGGAGCCCGATGTGGGACTCAATCCCAGGACCCCGGGATCATGACCTGAGCCGAAGGCAGTGGCTTAACCAACTGAGCCGCCCAGGCGCCCTAAAGTGGTGCTCTTAAGAGGCAAGCTCTGTGAACTCCTAGGTCAAAGTGCATCTAACACTCTTGGCATTAATTATGTCATCTGCTGTACACTCAGGCCTTTCCAAAGATAAGAGTGGAGTCATGTCAACCCTGTGTAAAGGCCTTTGAAGTTGGAGGGAGGATATGTCTAACCCACAGTGGGGAGGAGGGATTGGATTCAAGAACCAGCAGAACTCACAGGCCAAAAATGGCCCACTGCCTGCTTTTGAAACTAAAGTTTTTTTTGTTTTTTTGTTTTTAACATAATAACTTTTTTTTTTACTGAATATTTACTTTTTATTTATTTTTTATTTTTTTATTATGTTATGTTAATCACCACACATTACATCATTAGCTTTTGATATAGTGTTCCATGATTCATTGTTTGCGTATAACACCCAGTGCTCCATTCAGTACGTGCCCTCCTTAATACCCATCACCAGGCAAACCCATCCCCCCTCCCCCCTCCCCTCTAAAACCCTCAGTTTGTTTCTCAGAGTCATAGTCTTTCATGGTTCGTCTCCCCCTCCGATTCCCCCCCCCTTCATTTTTCCCTTCCTGCTATCTCTTTTTTTTTTTTTTTAACATCTCATGTATTATTTGGAACATGACCATGCTCATTCACTGATGTACTGTCTATGGCTGCTTTTGTGCTATAATTGCAGAGTTGAGCAGGTGGCAATAGATACTGTATGACTTGTAAAGCCTAACATTTACTATCTAGATGGCCCTTTACTGAAAAAAGTTTGCCAAAACAGTTGCCATCTTATACTAAATGAAGATGGAACTAGTTTTATCAATAATTTGGTAGCAAATCCTACCTAGATTATGCAAACAGTAAAGCAGAAGTCAGTGCTAGGAATATGATTATTTCAAGAAATTGAACTGTACCTTTCTGATATAGGACTACTGCAGTTTATGTCACTAACCTGTATATGTTACATTATATAGAATAAGTCATAAGTACGCCCGATTTGGGAAATTCTAAATGAAAAAGTAAAGATCACAAAATAACCACACTGACACATTAGTTTTAAACCAGAGCTCAATGGTATGCCTCAATATTTAAGGCTACTAAATTGCCACATCTAAGATCTTAGTTTTGAACTTGATCTCTTCCCTCTAATTTCTTCAGAGAAATCTTTATTCAACAAACACTGAGTGGGCACTTACACTGTGCCAGACCCTGGGTTCACCCTGGAACAAAATAAAGGTTATATTTGGGCCTTGCCACACAATAGAATATTTCAGGAAAGAGATTATCCTAAAAACCACAAAGGACACTTGTAATAATTCTTATGGTTGAATAATTTTGCTCTCCTACCATTCCACTACAAAATTCAGTGAGTAAACTCTGTGTTTAGACTCTGCTTTTCCTAGAGTGGGTTATAGAATTTATATCTCTAAGGCAGGGTCTATGACAGAGTCAGGGAATTCTGGGATTTGGACAAAAAAGAATTATATATTCATTTTTACTAACCTCTGGCAAATTCACCATTTCCTTCAATTATGAACATAAATCACAATAGTAATAGATCATCACTAACAGAAATCTTAGATATTTTCAGGTAACATTACACTTATTACAAATATTTTGAAATACTGTTTAAACATACCATTTTTAAATTATCATTATAAGATCCGTTGACAGTAAACATTATTTACAATGTTAATAAAAAGCATATATAGTATTATATTACACATTTTATTTTATATTTATGTAATTTTTTAAGCAGGCTCCACACGGAGCATGGAGCACAACTTGGGGCTTGAACTCACAACCCTTAGATCAAGAGTCAGATGCTCAAATGACTGAGCCACCCAGGTGTCCCTCATATCACACATTTTAAAAGCATTTTGATAACTTTATTTCAACATAGTTTCCTTTTAAGTTTTATGTATTTAATTCTTTGCTTGGTATAATAATATTATTCCAAAAGGGAATCCACAAGGTTTCACCATACTGCCAAAGGGGCCCATGGCACAAAAAAAGATTAAGATTTCTACTCTACGGCCAAAAAATAAACAAAGATAGGGGCGCCTGGGTGGCTCAGTCGTTAAGCGTCTGCCTTCGGCTCAGGTCATGATCCCAGAGTCCTGGGATCGAGCCCCACATCGGGCTCCCTGCTCGGTGGGAAGCCTGCTTCTCCCTCTCCCACTCCCCCTGCTTGTGTTCCCTCTCTCGCTGTATCTCTCTCTGTCAAATAAATAAATAAAATCTTTAAAAAAAAAATAAAAAAAATAAACAAAGATAATCACATCTAGGATAATTCCCTTTAAATAAAAAAAAAAACTACCTAAAAAACAAAACAAAAAAACTATTTTCTGTTAAGTGCCACACATCCATTTTGTTCTCTAGCATAGAGCAAAGACCATATGTCACTATTTTTTACCAGCCTTCACTTCAAAATTGGTTTGCAAATAGTTGTGAGTGTGATATAACAGCCTGGCAGACCCAGGGGTTCCCCTGGCTCACTGGCAGTCATTCTAGCATAAATATAGAAAGCTTCAAACTAATATAACTTTTAACAAGAGAGTTATCAAAAGAAAGGGGAAAAAAAGACAAAACAAAAACCAAAAAAAGCCAGCTATATAACTATCTACTAATCTGGTTTGCAAACAGTAAAATACAAGCAATTCAATTATTTATATTAATGAGGGAATGTATGTAAACAAACCTAACATAGTACCAAATATTTGTTAGAGACTCACAAACAGTTCTTTTTTTTTTCTTCTGGAGTGGAGCTCTGGCACATACTGCAAAATAGAGTACATAAAAATGTATATTTCCTGAATTTACTGACTGAATTGTAGAAGAGGGAGGAGAGGGAGTTCTCTAATAGTAGAAGAGCCAAAAGATCTGACTTCAGATCAGTTATGCAAATACATGAAAAGAAAAGCATAAGAAAATTATAATTATTACTATTTTGTCATTACCCATCCTTAATAACAATAGCAAATTATTATGCTTGCTTTTTCTATAAATATTTTATAAATCAATTCTTATCAGCGTTTATAACATGGAAAAGTTATAAACTTTTCTCCCTAGGAGAATCATGTCTAACCTAGAGGTCAGACAACTCCACAGAGGAATCATGAATGGTTTACAAACTCCATGAGATTGTATACAAAATTTGGTGAGTATGCCTATGTTTCTGATTATTAAAGACTGTTTAAGCAGAACAGTTACCTGTGCCATAGTTAGAAAAGCTTAAACAAGAGAAAGCAAACAGTTCCTCCCTTAGTCACAGAGTGAGTTAATGTTAACATCAGATAAAGTAACCTGGGATTTCTGAACCTAAGGCTCTGACCAAATTATTCTCCCTAAGGGATCATATATTCAAAGAGAAGGTCCCCAAGAAAAATAAAACCTCACCTATTTATGGGAAGAGAAATCATAGGCTTAGAAAGGAATAAAGTTCATTTTTTATCAATCAGGCCATTATACTGGTTTTTGAAGGGAATTTGCAAAGCAGGGTAGGTCAAAAAGAATCCTTTCATTCAACAAACACAAAGGATCCCAGAGGCAGTGCTGCAGTCCCCAAGCCTAAATGTCTTCTCTTCTAAGTCAGTTACCTTGAAACATATATAATTGACCCTTGAACAAAACAGAGGTTAGGGGCACTGTCCCCCAACACACACACACACACACACGTTGAAAATCTGCTTATAACTTTTGACTCCTTCAAAACAAGCCTACTGTTGACTGGAAGCCTTACCAATAACATTAATAGTTATTAACATATTTTGTATGTTATACATATTACTTACCATATTCTAACAAGGAATATAAGGAAGCTAGAGAAAAGAAAATGTTATTAAGAAAATCATAAGGGGGCTGAGGGGCCTGGGTGGCCTGAGTGGCTTAGTCAGTTAAGTGTTTGCCTTCAGCTCAGGTCATGGTCCCGAGGTCCTGGGATCAAGCCCCATGTCCAGCTCCCTGCTCAGCAAGGAGTCTGCTTCTCTTTCTCCCTCTCCCCCACTCTTGCTCATGCTCTCTCACTCTCTCAAATAAATCAATAATTTTTTTTTTTTTTTTTTTTTTTAAAGAAAATCATAAGGGGGTGCCTGGGTGGCTCAGTCGATTAAGCATCTGACTCTTGATTTTGGCTCAGGTCATGTTCTCAGAGTTGTAAGATGAAGCCCCGCTTCAGCTCCAAGCTAGGTGTGGAGCTCCAAGCTGCTTAAGATTCTTTCTCTCCCTCTCCCTCTGTCCCTTCCCCCCTCCTTTCTCTGAAAGAGAAAGAAAGAAAAGAAAAGAAAAGAAAAGAAAAGAAAAGAAAAGAAAAGAAAAGAAAGAAAGAAAGAAAGAAAGAAAGAAAGAAAGAGAAAAGAAAGAAAGAAAGAAAGAAAGAGAAAGAAAGAATCATAGGGAAGAAAAAATACATTTACAGTATTATATTGTATTTATAAAAAAAAATTCACATGTATGTGGACCCATGCAGCTCAAACATGTGTTGCTCAAGGGTCAACTGTATTTTGTTACAGAAAGAAATTCATGAGTATCTCCTTTCAGTTATGTATAATGTGTATGCCAAGTAAACATCTAATGTTTTAGAAAAAGGTGTAATTAGCCATTTTTTAGCTAAACAAAGACTCTCCCCTATCGTTCACAACTCAATACTTTACCATTCAAGAATCTTTCTGAACTCCCTTCCTATATCACATAGTATATGTGTGTAGGAGGTGAGGGTGACTATTAGGTTATCAGATAAACGCAGTGTCAGATAAGTTAAAATTACCTCAAGCTTCTTCTATTAAATATTGTTTTAAAAAAAAACACTGGGTGCACAATCAGTAGCACCTTTTATAAAAGTCTGTAGAGAGAAGGTAGTGAAACTCACTTTAGTTCATTTCATCTGCACTGCTAACAGCCCTCAGGAATGGGGATCAGTAGGGGATAAAACCACCAGCTAAAACATCATCTGAATTACTCACAGCATGGTATTATTCCCAGTTTGCCAGTCTTGGCCTCTAGTACATAAATCACTGAGCTGGATAGCTAAATACATCAAAGCCTCTCCCATATGGTATTCCAGTCACCACTGTTGACTCTCCTAGCATCTCCTTTCTTCCCCATGATGATCACCATCTGCTTACCGCTGATCATTGCACCAACCCCATTCTCAACTAATATCTTTTTACCAGCAATTCTCAGTACTTACAGAATCACTAAATATCAAGACTGAAAAGGACCCTAAAGGCCATATCTCCCTACCCCCATTCTATTCTTGGCAGAATGTTTTCTGTCTCTATCTTAAGTTCCCTTCCTAAGTCTTGTTCCTACCCTCCTCAAAGCTTCCCCTTTCTCATGTCGGCTCCTAGCAGTTTTTCCTATCACAAACCTCTCTATCCTCACTGCTTCTATAAATATCCCTGTCCCTATTTCAATATGTAAGTTCTGGTTCTCCCAACGAGATCCTGAGTTTCAGTTCTCAGTCATAACCAGTCACCTCAATTATATTTGGGAAGACTTCTCCAGTTAAGTCAATCTGATGGAGCCTGTCTCCCCAGCCACAGAGCCAGTCTTTGTACTTACTTCTAAACAGTCCCCTAAACAAAGAATCATGGCATTTTAGACCTGAAAGAAAACTCAGAAATAATCTGAGTTTGAACATTTTTACTTACATTTCACATTTTAGGATATATGAAATCCATTTTATATCATCTCATACATACATAACTGAAACAAGTTTCATGAAACAATACTTCCCTTACTATGTGAACACACTGAAAATTTCTATTGTCTTCCGTGAAAAAAAAAAATTTCAGGTGCTATCCATTAAATGGATTTCACAACCCAGTAATAGGATGGAACCCCTAGTCTAGTAAACATTAATCTAGTCCAAACTTCCCATTCATTGATGAAAAAACTGGAGCTCGGTCTTGAGGTAAGTTTCCCAGCCACAAGACGTTTGTCCAGTTAAACTCGGGTCTATCTGATAAGTCCCACCCAGACCCGTGTCCTTTACACTAAAGACCTTCTCCACCCGGTCATGACCGCTCAACCACAGCCCGTGCCCAAACATAACCCTGCAGTACCATGTCCAGTCACTGAGCCCACACTGTTGTCCAGGTCAGCCTGGCCGAGGTACTGCTCGTTGGTCAAAGATCCCCCCCGCCGGCCGCTGCTTCATGTTCTCTTAGATCAGAGTCCCCGCACAGTCACTCTCTCGACCCCGAGTCTCCTCCAAGGCACTGCCTCATACTTTCTCGGTAATAGTCCTCTCGCAGTCTCTGCCTCGTGCTCTCCGAGGTCAGAGTCCTTTCGCATTCACTGCTCCTGGGTGGCACACTCCTCGCAAGCAGCTACATCTCGGTTACAGTCCCCTCGCTGTCACTGCCTCTGGCTCACAGCAGCCTCGTAACCCCTCCTCACACACCCCTCTCGCTGTCACTGACCCACTCTTCAGTCAGTCTCCTCGCGGTCCTAGCCACACAGTGTGTCCTCTGAGACAGCCGCAAGGAGATGCACACACAGGATCCTCACCTGCAGCTCACGCTCCCGGGCCCCAGTCCCGTCGGCTTTCTCCCAGGTGCCGCGTCACGGACAAGGGAAGTTGAAGAGGTTGCGGGGAGACGCCCGGGAAAGGCAGCTGACGGAACAGCGGGCCGGAAGTCCCGCCTGCTGCCCGCCCTCTTGTCAATCCGACTACGGCATTTCCCTGAAAACCACGACCCCTAACACAGTAGTTCCGCCGCCACAGAGGCCCCAGTGATGGCGTGGCTGAGCAGAGAACACCAGACGCAAGAGATGAGATGGCTGAGGGCCAGTCTCCATGCGGAACTGGACTCTGGGGCGAAGACGCCGCCTCGTGAGGAGATACGGCCGTGAACTGTCGCGCGCGCTCGCTGGCAGTCGGTCAAGATGCGTTAGGCCAGTGGCTCCCCAGCTCCGGGCCAGCCTCCCCCGGGGAGGGCCTGTCGTCTCCGGCCTTTTCATCCCCGTCCCCGGCGTCTGGCGCAGGGCAGGTGGCCGTGACGCCTTCCGCCGGAGACCCGTCGGCCTGCGGCCGCTTCACCACAGCGCCAGCTTTGCCCTACTTGGTCACGTAGGGAGAATTCATGTCCGTCAGCCCAGCCCTGTAGCTGGTCCCAAACCCTCGTTTCTGTTATTTCTGACCCAGGTTGGCTCACCGAAGAATGATCGATGGGAATCGACCGCGGGCCAGTTGAGCAGGAGAGCATTCAAGGGAGGCCGGCTGGTGGGAAATCACATGTTGCAGGGTGTCTGGTAAAGAGAAGAGTTTTCCTTTGCTAGAGTGAACCTTTGGAGGGGTCCCTTTTGACTCCATAGATGCAAGACAAGCAAATACCCAATGGGAGTTACGGGAGGGAAATGTGAAAGAACTTTAAATGTATTTATTACTATTTTTTTGTCTACATGCTTGACTTGAAAGTGGCTGAGAAGAAAAGTGGGTGGATACACTTAGGACTGTGCTGAGGAGCCCCCAGGGAGAAACAGGGTTTAAGTTGTAACCCTTTCTCTTTTGCATTTCAAATAATTACTTGAACGGCCTGGAAACTAGGGTGTTTCAGGTAAGGGCTGCTAGCTGGGGAAGACGCCAGGGACTACCAGGGGAACATCACTACAAAGAGAGTGGGAGCTTGGGTAGTAACCAGAATAATCTCAGAGTCTTAAGGGACGGCTGATTTCATACACAGCTTGGACACTGTCCCTAACACTACGGCCGACCCTGGAGAAAATGAATGTGCGTTTAACCTAATAAGCTGTGTAAGGTGTAGGATGGCAATAGCTAAGCAGAAACTCTGGATGAGAGATAAAGACAACAATTTGAAATGTACAAAAAAACCTTTATGCACAAATAAATTCATCTCAGTGTTATTTATAATAGTGAAAAAATCATAAATAATCCCTTAATAAGGAAATGGCAACGATAACCAATGGTATTACGTAGTGGAGTAAGTGCAGCTATTAAATTATGCTTATGAAAATCATAATGGAAATAAAATGACAAACACTGCACATGACGTTATAAGAAGTGAAAAATCAGGGTACAAGATTGTGTATAATGATTTTTTTAAAACCCTGAAAATAAAAAAGCACTGGTAGAAAATATACCCAAATATTTACAATTGGTTATGCTTGAGCAATCGAAATACGAAGTTTCCCCACTTTCCAAATACAGTAAGAACATATTACAACAAAATCAAAACACTAAAATATAAGGCCTAAAACTGAATAGACTCAGCTGCCGAAATGCCAAATTATCTTTATTTTGTTGAGATATTTAACAATATAAAAAAATGTATATTTCTTCATGGTCATATTTTTACCCAACTTTTCAAAGATTCAATAGTAGAAACAGCCGAATGCCGCTACAACACAGAATAAACTGTCCTAAAAAGCAAACAAAACAGAAAACACACACAAATCCAGAAGGTTATTAGTACTAATGAAGGGCTAAGGGCAGCAAAGGCAATTGAAATGAACATCATCTCAGATCTTTGCCAGTTTTCAATCATGAAGGTTTTTTCCTTCTTCAATATACAAAGGATTTCCAGAATATAGCTATAAAGTTGCTTGCTTCAGGGTAACTACAAAATTGCTTGCTCAAAGGGTAGGATGGGTAAAGAATTAGATTTTCTGAAGGTAGAAGTAAAATGCAAACTAATGAGCTTTATGTAATTTCATATTCATAAAATAAGTATTTCCATTTTTCCTGATTTATCACAGAAATAACAATTATGAAATGCTTTGAGTTTCTTGGAGTAAATGCATAACTATATTATAACATCACAGATAAAAATAACAGCATCTTGGGGTGCCTGGGTGGCTTAGTCAGTTAGGCATGGATTTTGACTCAGGTCATGATCCCAAGATCATGAGATGGAGCCCCACATTGGGCTCTGCGCTCTGCAGGGAGTCTGCTCAAGATTCTCTTTCTCTCCTTCTGCCCCTCCCCCTGTGCATTCTCGTTCTCATTCTCCCTCTCGCTCTTTCTCAAATAAATAAATCTAAAAAAAACCATAACAGCACCTTGTCATAAATTCTGGGTAAGGGCAAATGGTCTCTGGGTGTTTGTTCTTAACTGATAAAATTCATTTATCTATCTTTTAACTCAGAATCACAAAATGCTTTCCAGATCCCGGTTCAACTTGTTAAAACACTTTTTAGGTAATTATTACAGGAGTTCCACCTGCCTCAGTGACTCCGTTGAGACCAACAAATCTCATCTCCAGCCTGGTACTACTTGGAGAAAACAAACTAAACTCAAGTACCTGCTTACTAACCAAAGCAAAATTCTTTGGTTAAGCCCAGGTCCCTGCCTGCTTGGGTGAGAGAACCATGAACTGTGTTCCACAACAATGCTATCTATAGTGAGAAACTTGTTTTTGTTTTCGTTTTACTTTCCAGGCCCTTTGGACTGATACTTTTGTAAAATACAATAAAAATTAGTAAGTAGGAAAATGGGATGAAAAAAGAAACATACAAAATATAGCCTAAACTTTTTACTATTAGATTTAATCAATATAAAATAACTTTGTCAAATTCCTGTAAGAGTTTCTAAACTCTTACACTATTTATGCACTTCTCTCATGAAGGATCTGTAAACACACAGCTCAAGGACTGGCACTGGTCTGTGGATCCCACTTTGGCTGTTCTACAGCACCGCCCAGAGCTCTCCATGTCCGTCTTAATCAAAATTTTATCCCTCGCACCTCCAGGGGAGGCTGGCACCTAACGGGAGCTCAGAATATTTGCTGAATGAATGAATTGCATTGTATAAGGACTCAATAACTCCAAAAAGCAGGAAAAACCATCACCTTAGCTTGACCCTTCCCCTAGAGAGCTGATAAATGGGATTTACATAGTACTTCCTACTCTTCAGCCCTTGATCCCTAAGGGAGTTGAACATAAAATGAAACTGGTAGGACCACAGAATTTTAGAGCTAAAAGGTGTCTTAAGATCATTAACATAAGCAGCTTCCAAACCTGGCCGTAAGCATAATCATGTGGGTAACTTTTTTAAAAATTCAGAATCACTGATTTAACACCAGACTTATTTGATCAGAATCTACTTGAGTAGGGTCTTGGCATCTGTATTTTAAATAAGTTCCCCAAATTATTTTTCGGCAGCCACAGCCTTCTTTGGGAAAATCTAGTACAGCTTCCTAATGTTACTGATACAATCAGAGAAAAGTCTAATGACACCTGAAGTCATTCAATTAGAAAGTTACAGAGCTGGAAATGGAACCCCTCTCCTAATTAACTCAACCAAGTTTCTGTTCTATTCTACTATACTTTAATTCTGAGTCTACTAATTCACAACCTAGGAGCTTTTGGATAGAGAAAGGGATCATCTCTGGAAGCAAGTATAACAACATATGATTAAAATATATAAAACATTCAGCCAATAACAGACCAATGTTTAAATGAAATCTTTTTAAAATTTTCTCTTTATTTTTGCTTAGTTTTGAGAAATAGCTTTAAGATAAAATAATTTTATTACTGAATGAAAATCACCTTTGCTCATGAATCCCTGCCACCCCAATTTCTGTTCTTTTTTTTTTTTTAAAGACTATTTGAGAGAGACAGAGCACAAGTTGGGGGCAGAGGGAGAGGGAGAAGCAGAATCTCTGCTGAGCAGGGAGCCTGATGCAGGATTCGATCCCAGGACCCTGAGATGATGACCTGAGCCGAAGGCAGACGCTTAACCGACTGAGCCACCCAGGCGCCCCCCTGCCAACCCAATTTCGTTAGAGTTAGCCAAGTGCCACACGTCTGTTAGCACTAAACAATACGATATTCTCAAAATCAAACTTGTGAAGAGTTATATCATCTGTACACCTACAAGTCTCCTCGCCTATCAGCAGCACATTAGATTTCTTCTGCTTTAGTAACACAGTAAAAGAGTAAAATCATTTCATCCAGAAGGAGTCTAAGACAGACATCTAAAATTAAAGTGGCCTTATATCTTAATAATATTAATTTGACTTGGAATGTCCACATGTCCTTGGAAAGGAAAAAAAGGCTTCCAAATAGACTTACATTCATGAAAACGTCGTGAGTGTAGTTGTCAGTGTCAGCATCCCAGAAACAGCGAGCAGCCATGCTGAAAAGTCAAAGAATGAAGAATTATAAATAATATAACAAGGATATGACCTGTATCTATTTGCCATGAGCAAAAGTTTTCCTTGATACATTTTTTTTAATTTAAATTCAATTAGCCAACATATAATACACATCACTAGTTTTTGGTGCAGTGTTCAATGATTCATCAGTTGCATATAACACCCAGTGCTCATCAGATCTCATGCCCTCCTTAATGCCCATCACCCAGTTACCCCTCCCCCCCCACCCCCCTCCCTTCCACAACCCTCAGTTTGTTTCCTGGAGTCAAGAGTCTCTCATGGTTTGTCTCCCTCTCTGATTTCTTCTTATTCACTTTTCTTCCCTTCCCCTATGGTCCTCTGTGTTATTTCCTTGATACATTCTTATAGATCAGTGCTTCCAAACCTTTTCACAGGTTGGCACACAGAAAATCCTATTCGTACAGCAGAATATACTGGGTAAACTAAAAGGGACTGGAATCACAGATGTAACTGGAGGTGACAGCCCAGGGACTCTTAACAACCTCAGACTCTGACCAGCTGCCTGACAGCTTAAGGGGTCAATACCTTGAGTCTTTGGTATTTTGGGTGGGAAGCTGTTATAGATTACTTCAGCCAAGATATTTCTGTGTAACTTTTAGAGGGAATAATACCTAAGACTTACGACTGAAATCCTGCACAATAATATAAAAAAGTAGGTCTGGAAAGGACCCAATAGATTATTTAGTCCAACGTAATTATTTTGTAGAGTTCCAAAAAAGAAAGGGACAAACTCTGAACTAGAACTCAATCTTCTAACTAGTTCTAAACCCAGTATTCTCTCTACAGAATTGCTACACTACCTCTGAATTCTCAAATTAGCGATTCTCTCCCCAAATCATGCGTAAGAAAGAATGTTAGGCAAAATAAAAGCCAATTAAAAAATGGAAACAGGGGCGCCTGGGTGGCTCAGTTGTTAAGTGTCTGCCTTCAGCTCAGGTCATGATCCCAGGGTCCTGGGATGGAGCCCTGCATTGGGCTCCCTGCTCGGCAGGAAGCCTGCTCCTCCCCCTCTCCCTCTCCCCCTGCGTGTGTTCCCGCTCTCACTGTGTCTCTCTCTGTCAAATTAAAAAAAAAAAAAATGGAAACAATTTATGGGGCACCTGGCTGGCTCAGTTGGTGTAGTATGTGACTCCTGATCTTCGGGTTGTGGGTTTGAGACCCATGCTGGGTGTAGAGATTACTTAAAAATAAAATTTTTAAAATAAATAAATAAATAATGGAAACAAATGCACAGTAGTAAGTGGTAGAGGAAATCATGGTATTTCATGGCAATGAAATTCTATGCAGCCATTAAAGAGATATTTTACAAAAAACTTACAAAAACGTTTACAAACTTCACAAAAAATGAAAATACGTTCACAATACAATGTTAAGTGAAAAAAGTAATTACAAATGTTTTACATTTTTATTAAATGTATGTATGAGTCATCATTAACATTTATTGAGCACTTATTTTGTACCAGCCACTGGTCTAAGTGCTTTACATGTACATGTATTAACTCACTTAATCCTATGAAGTACTATTTTTTAAAAAAGATTTCATTTATTTATTTTAGAGAGAGAGGGAGAGCAGGGAGAAGAGCAGAGGGAGAGGGACAAGCAGACTCAGTGCTGACTGCAGAGCCCTACATGGGGCTGGATCCCACGACCGAGATCATGACCTGAGCCGAAATCAAGAGTTGGCCACGTAACTGACTGAGCCACCCAGGTGCCCCTGTGAAGTCCATACTATTATTATACCCATTTAATAAATATGGAAACTGAGTATCAGAGAAATTAAGTAAACTTGCCAAGGTCAAATAGTGACAAAGTTTGGTTTTGAACCTAAGCAGTTCAGCTTCAAGCTATAAAGATACACATATATCATAATGATATTGGTTCTTTTTTTTTTTTTTTAACTAGGCTTCATGCCCAGTATGGAGCCCAACATGGGGCTTGAACTCACAACCCTGAGATCAAGACCCGAGCTATCAAGAGTCAGACATGCCTAATTGCCTGAGTCACCCAGGTGCCCCCAGTTCAATTTTTGAAAGTGTCCTTTTTTTTTAAGTTTTGCATAGAAGAACTCTCCCATCCTAATATTTCACATATTCTTTTTTTTTAAGATTTTATTTATTTATTTATTTATTTATTTATTTATTTACACAGAAAGAGAGAGAACACAAGCAGGGGGAGTGGGAGAGGGAGAAGCAGACTTCCCACGGAGCAGGGAGCCCAATGTGGGGCTCTATCCCAGGACCCTGGGATCGTGACCTGAGCCGAAGGCAGACGCTTAACGACTGAGCCACCCAGGTGCCCCTATTTCACACATTCTTAAGTCAAAAAAGTTCCACCTATTTCCAAACTGCAACAGTAACAATGTGAAATAAAATTAACCTACTTAATTTATCACCAAGTATTTATTTAGCAACTACTATATGTCCAAAAAGAATAAAATCTGTCTTAATCCTCAATCCCCAGTTTAATTAGGTGAAAAAAATTAACACACACAAAGAATAAGATAATGTACAGTTGATGCTAATTTATAGGTTATCAGGATTCAAAAGAATTGTAAAGCCTGTCTAGTCCAAGTCCAAGTCGTGTAACATTTGAACGAAATTTGTAGATGTGCTACAGAATTTAGAGAATTTAGACAGGAGAAAAAGCCAAAAAACACTTCACAAAAGGAACTGGTACTTAAGCTGAGTAGAACCAAGTGAAGGCAGGAATATAAAAATTTACTTAACAAACATTTGTTGAGGGTCTATTACATATGAAGGAAAGTGCTAGATGCAAATGATACAAAGATGCATAAAACACAATCCTTGCCTTCAAAATGCAGTCTATATTTTATACCATTTGCCAATAAAAGGAACCAGGGCTCCTCAGAGAAATGACCAATTCCGGGTGTAGGGCTAGAAATGTGTAAGATAAACCTGAGACTTCTGGGTCACACCCAAAGCCTGGGCTATACAGGAAAAAAAAAAAAAGCTATATTTAAGTATATATATTTGTGTCAAAAGGACTCAGAAGTATGATGGAACAGTTTGTAGCAGGCCAATATTCCCACCAAGACTAATTAGCAAAGCTGGATAAAATGAATCAGAATGCAGCTGAAGCAAGTAAGACTAGAGTAACCAAAATTCCAGAGAGAGGTGAACTGCAAGGAGATAAGCTGATATCCTGCATCGGAATTCTCCCTGGGGCATTTGCCAAATCAAGGCACAGGATTAGAAGCTAAGAATCCAGGCTTTGCCCAGCTAGAGAACCAATTACTCAGGGAAAAAGAAACCAGCAAGACTGCAGGCAGGGGCGCCTGGGTGGCTCAGTCGTTAAGCGTCTGCCTTCGGCTCAGGTCATGATCCCAGGGTCCTGGGATCGAGCCCCGCATCAGGCTCCCCGCTCTGCGGGAAGCCTGCTTCTCCCTCTCCCACTCCCCCTGCTTGTGTTCCCTCTCTCGCTCTGTCTCTCCCTGTCAAATAAATAAATAAAATCTAAAAAAAAAAAAAGACTGCAGGCAGACTTGCAAGGCTAGGGAGATAAAATTGGAGACTTGAGGGACCAAAAGAAGAAAGTAGAACTGAGCCTGTCACACGGTAGGTTTTCCCCTCAAGACATGTGCGGAGTTCTGAAACTGAAAGCCAAGTGTGGTAGACAAAATAATGGCCCTCTCAGTCCTAATCCCCAAAACCTGTGAATAGGTTACCTTATATGGCAAAAAAATAAATAAATAAAAAGTTTTACAGATATATGATTAAGGATCCTGAAATGGGAAAAGTATCCTGGATTATCCGGGTGGGTTCAATGTAATCACAAGGGTCCTTATAAAAGAAAGGTGGTGGGAGAGTCAGAGAAATATTTGAAGATGCTATGCTGCTCGCTTTGAAGATGGAGGAAGGGTTTATAAGCTAAAGCATGCAAGCAATCTCTAGAAGCTGGAAGAGGCAAAGGTGGATTCTCCCCTAGAAGCTCCAGAAGGAATGCAGTCCTTCTAATACCTTGATTTTAGCTGAATGAAACCCATTTTGGATTTATGATCTCCAGAAATGTAAAATAATATTTTTATATGCCACTGGGTTTGTGATAAATTTTTTTAAGTTTATTTACTCATTTATTTATTTATTGTCATCTCTACAACCCAATGTGAGGCTGAAACTCATAATCCTGAGATCAAGAGTCACACTCTCTTCCAACTGAACCAACTAGGTGCCCGTGATAATTTTTTACAGCAGCAACAGGAAACCAATACACTAAGGAAAAAACTTTGAAGTAAAGAGTAGTTTTATACTGAGGAGACAAGTATAAAAGTCGGTACCTGATGGGGGTGGGGTCTCAACGAACGTTCCAGGTTCTTAGTTGAAAGAACTGGAGGGCTACACTCAAGAAAGAAGGGTGAACTGAAGGTAGAGGGAGCCTCAAATCCAAATTGCCACCTAACCTCAACTCTGCTTAGTACCTGACTGGATTAAGGTAAGCAGCCCATAGTCTACCTGAATGGAAAAGGAAAGCGTAAACTCTCTCTGGAAGAAAATAATATTATCTGGAGGTTCTACAATTTTTTGACACAACGTCCAAGACTTAAACCAGGCACGCTGAGAGACAGAGTCACCTAAAGGATTACCAAGAAAAAGAAAAATCAATGGAAACAGAATCACACATGATCCAGATACTAGAATAAGCACACAATGACTTTAAAATAACTGCTATGGGGCGTCTGGGTGGCTCAGTCCTTAAGCGTCTGCCTTTGGCTCAGGTCATGATCCCAGGGTCTCGGGATCGAGCCCTGCATCGGGCTCCCTGCCCAGCGGGGATTTTGCTTCTCCCTCTCCCTCTGCCTGCCGCTCTCCCTGCTTGTGCTCTCTCTGTGTCAAATACATGAATAAAATCTTTGAAAATAAAATAAATAATAAAATAAAAAAATAAAATAAAATAAATAAAATAAAATAAAATAAAAAATAAAATAAATAAAATAAAATAATAAAATAAAATAAATAATAAAATAACATAACATAAAATAAAATAAAATAACTGCTATGACCAAAATGTAAAAAGGGAGAGAGGAAGGATGAAGAACATAGATAAAAAATCATTTCACTGGCCTCCCTGACTGCAACTGGCGGGCCCAGGAGGTGAGGCAGCATGCCTGGTGCTACAGGGTGGTGGTCAGAGCTGTGACCAGAGCATTTGTGAAGGGCACAAAAGTGCAAAGCCTGAAGAAGAGGAACATGAGGACACTCTGGATTAATCGAATTACAGCTGCCTCCCAGGAACACAGCTTGCAGTACCCAGCATTCATTGTCAATTTAATTAAGTGCCAGGTGGAGCTCAACAGTAAAGTACTTGTGGATATAGCCACCTGTGAACCAAAGACTTCTAAATCTTTGGCTGCTTTGGCCAAAAGGAGGTGACAGGAAGGATTTGCTGCTGTCTTGGGCCATCAGAATGAGCCTGAAAGCATATTTTCCAGAGTGGTACAGGACCACTGAAGGGGGATTCCAATACTGCCTGCCCTTTGCAGTTGCGTTTCTCAGGAAAAGGTTTTTTTCCCCCCCGATGATCACAATAACTAAAAAAGGGGCTAAAAACTATTTGTCAACCGTATGTAAGTTTGATCAGCAATTGTCTTAATTTACATTTTGATAACAGACATGAAAGAAAGGCCCCTTTTTCCCTCATTGGGACAGATTCGGAAATCTCTTACACAAATTCTTAAACTCATGCCTGGGTGCCTCAGTCGATTTCACTAGAGAATCAGAATCTACAAAAAAGAATTAAATGGATATTCTAAACCTGAAAAACGTAACAACTGATACTAAGAATTCAGTCAGTGGATTGAATAACAGATTAGACACAACAGAAAAGAGAATTAGTCAACTGAAAGACAGGTCAATAGAAAAATATCCAAAAGGAAGCACAGAGAGAAAAAACAAAAACTCAGAGAAGAGCATAAGCGACATGTGGAATACAGTAAAAAGAGCATCTCAATCCAAATACAGGTAATTGGAATCCAAAAAGGACAACGGACAGCAAACAGAGCAGAAGCAATATTTAGCAAGTTAATGGCCACACCTAGTGCCCAAATGTTAGTTTCTAATGCCATTCTCCAATGAAATGAACCAGAGCTCCTTGGGAAAATGGCTAATTATAGGGCTGGGGCAGGGAACGAATAAGATGAAGCATCTTTTAGTGCCAGTAAGTAAGGAAGTGCTCAAAAAAACCCACAACAGGGGCATCTGGGTGCCTTAGCTGGTTAAGTGTCTGACTCTTTTTTTTTTTAAAGATTTTATTTATTTATTTGAGAGAGAGAGAATGAGAGAGAGCACATGAGAGGGGTTAGGGTCAGAGGGAGAAGCAGACTCCCTGCCGAGCAGGGAGCCTGATGCGGGACTCGATCCAGGGACTCCAGGATCATGACCTGAGCCGAAGGCAGTTGCTTAACAAACTGAGCCACCCAGGCGCCCCAAGTGTCTGACTCTTGATTTCAGTTCAGGTCATGATCTTGGGGTCGTGAGATCAAGCTCTGTGTTCAGTGTAGAGTCTGCTTAGGGATTCTTTCTCTCTCTCCCTTTCCCTCTACCCACACCCCCCCACACACTCACGCTCTCTCACTCTCTCTCTCTCTAAAATAAATAAATCTTTAAAAAAAAAAAAACCACCCCACAACAGTTGGATATACCAAAGGGACACAAGAGGCAACTGAAAGAGCGGCCAATGGCCGAAGTTTGGAACATTGAGCAATGAAATAAATAAGGTAGTACTAGATTACAATCTAAAGTATAAAACTCCCGAGAATGAATAAATAAACAAAACAATTAGCAAATGCAAGAATGTAGGAAACTCGACAGGACAACCCAATTTTTTCAACAATTAAATGGCAAGGTAAAAAAGAAAGAGAAAGAGAAAGAAAATAATAGATTAAAAGAAATTTAAGAGACCTATCAACTAAATGCAGTGTGTGGCCTTTATCTGGATGCTGTTCTGAACAAATTGTAAACAGAATATATAAACACATAAATACATATACACAAATACACATACATACACATACACAGTTGATCCTTGAACCACTTGGGTTTGAACTGTGCAGGTCCACTTATATGCAGATGTTTTTTCAATAAATACAGTACTGTAAATATATGTTCCCTTCCTTATGATTTTCTTAATAACATTTTTTTCTCTAGCTTATTGTAAAAATATAGTATATAATATCTATGTAAAATATGTGTTAATTGACTGTTTATGTTATCAGTAAGGCTTCCAGTCAACAGTGAGCTATTAGTTAAATTTGGGGGGAGTCAAAGCTATATGCATATATAAAAAGTTATCTTTGACTGTGCGGGGGTTGGCACCCCTACCCCCCACATTGTGCACAAGAGTCAACCGTATATGAGACAAATGGGGATATGTGAACACTAACTGAACATTGTATAATATTAAGGGTCAACAATATTTTAGATGTGATGATATATTATTATGTTAAAAAGGGTCCTTATACTTTAGAGATATTGTATACTGTTGTATTTACAAATGAAATGGTATGATGACTGGAATTTGTTTCAAAATAATCTGGTGGGACAGGGACAGTAGGTACAGGTACAGGGATAAATAAAACATCCGTATGTGCTGATAAACTTTGAAGCTGAGTAACAGAAAAAATGGGAGTTCTTTAGTCCCTGCACTTTTGCACATGCCTGAAATTTTAGATGATAAAAGTTTTTAAAAAGGAGGGGGGGTGGGCTTGAATGCTATGCTTTAGAGTTTGGCCTTATCACGTTTAACAAAGTGAATCATAACCAGTTTAGGGAGTTTATATTTGACAGGGTTTAAAATAAACTCTAAAGAGTTTCTGGAAAGAAAATGAGGTTATTTCTGAAAGACTGGTCTGGTATACAAAATGAATTGTAAAGGAGAGAGACCAGAGTCTGGCAATGATGATAAGGGGCTGCTAAGTAAGCCTGGCATCCAGATTACAGGGCATGTAGTGGGAGAGAGTAATGGCTCAATACGACAAAAGAGGACTTCAAGGTTTTAAGCAAGAGTTAATAGAACCTTTGTAATACTGTGAAAGACAGAGAAATTAAAATGGCAGTCTGACTAAAGGAGAAGGGAGAAGAAATTTGCAACTGCATTTGAACATGTTGAATCTAAAGTGATAAGGTAGTAAAGTATTTCTTTATGTCTTTGAGGTGAGAAAATCTCCTGAAGCCTTTTGACCAAATGGTAGGGGGCACCATGTAAGAAGTACTGTGCCAGAAGTCAGAAGGCCAGGCTCTATTAGTTTATCTGACACCAGCCAGATACACACTTTGGGGCAAATCATACTCATCCTCAAAAGTGTCATCCATAAATTAAGGGGAGTAGACACTAGAAAATACCCATAATCCCTTCCAAATCTAACATTCTGTAGTAAAAATTCTCAGTGATAATATGTACAAGGTATTTTTAAAATCAATTAACAAATACTTTAATACTTTCTTATAAAATATTATACTCAGGGGGCGCCTGGGTGGCTCAGTTGGTTAAGCGACTGCCTTCGGCTCAGGTCATGATCCTGGAGTCCCTGGATCGAGTCCCACATCGGGCTCCCTGCTCGGCAGGGAGTCTGCTTCTCCCTCTGACCCTCCCCCCTCTCATGTGCTCTCTCTCTCATTCTCTCTCTCAAATAAATAAATAAAATCTTTAAAAAAAAACAAAACGCTTTCAAAAAAATAAAATAAAATAAAATAAAATAAAATAAAATAAAATATTATACTCAGTACTGTTTGCAAAGGGAAAGAGGAGATTAACAGTTGGGCATAGGGAAAGATGGGAAATACACATTTTGAACTCACCAATACATGAACAACAGTTTGAGGTCATGAGAATGAATGAGCTCATTGAGAAAGCATTGCAAAGAGCAGAAGAACAAGAATTGAGCCTTGAAGAAAGCTCACAGCTGGCGATGTAAGGGAGAAAGAAGAACCAGGAAAGGAAAGAGTTAGAAAAACAGAAGAGAAACAAGTTAGATAAATGACATCAGGGCCAAAATAAACTGGAATGAATATTAAGAAATAGAAGCGCAGGAGGCTCCTGGGTGGCTCAGTTGGTTGAGCGTCTGCCTTTGGCTCAGGTCATGATCTCAGGGTCCTGGGATTGAGCCCTGCATCAGGCTCCCTGCTCAGCAGGGTGTCTGCTTCTCCCTCTGCCACGTGCTTGCTCTCTCTCTCTCTGAAATGGGTAAATAAAATCTTTTTTAAAAATTATTTTAAAAAAGAAATAGAAGCCCAGGCCAAGAACAAGAGCTAAGAAAGGACTACTAAATATGCTAATAAGGAGGTCTCAGACAATTTTAAAGAAATTAATTTGGAATGATAGGAACAAAAACCAGGCAAGAAGGAATTTAGGGGAAAAAAAAAGAAGGAATTGAGGAAGAAACATATATATATACTGCCATACTCGACTTAGGAGCATATATACATAAACCCTAAAACATCTACTGGCCTATGAATACTACGAACAGTGAGTTACCTTGAGGAGCTCAGCCACACTGTCAACCACACTGTTCAGTGCCAGGAACTTTTTGTTTCACAGCTGCATTTTGTTATACTGTCCTTTCCTCTCAGTCTTACAAAGACACAATCTTACTGGATTGTCAGGAGGATGAATACCTAATAAGAAACATTTAAGAATAAAAACAAGAAGGAAAAACCAACTACTCACAATACTCCTTCACCTCTTTGTTCTCCAATCACTACTTGTACCACCATTTTGTATCGGTCAAATCCCATTTCTAGAAAGAAAAATAAGAAAGTTATCTATAAGTAAAAATGGTAAAGTTATTTAATGAAGGTAAATTTGCCTAGAAACGGACATAGGCATTCAGTCCACAAGCACTGACTGAGTAGGATGATAAGCTTGGGAGTCAGAAAGACTTGAGGACAAATCTTACTTTGGTAAGTAAATCAGTCAGCTTGCCAAGTGTGTAACCTTAGATAAGCTGTTCACCTTTTTGGCTTAAGTCTTCCTCATCTGTTAAACAGGAATATTATTACCTACCTCCTGGGGGATGTTGACCTTAAAAATAAAACTTGTCAGTTATTTTACCAGCAAAAAAAAAAAAATATATGGGTTTATTCAGGAAGGGCAGAGAATTGTAATTCAGGACATGAAAGCTATAGCAAGGGGCGCCTGGGTGGCTCAGATGGTTAAGCATCTGCCTTCGGCTCAGGTCATGATCCCAGCGTCCTGGGATCGAGTCCTGCATCGGGCTCCCTGCTCAGCGGGGAGCCTGCTTCTCCCTCTGCCTCTCTCTCTGTCTCTTATGAATAAATAAATAAAGTCTTTAAAAAAAGAAAGAAAGAAAGAAAGAAAGCTATAGCAAAACCACAGGCAAGTCCAGAGAACAAAGGAACAAAGAAGCTGATTCTTTTATAGAGGAAAGGAGGAGGTTGGGAGGGCTGTTATAAACAAAAAGTCTATTGAAATAAACCAGGAGTTGGAAATGTAGTGGCTTTTCACTGCCTGAATTGTGACAGTCTCTCATTGGCAGGGCTGTTGCCGGGCAAGGAGAAAATCTCTCTTCCTCCTGCTGGGGTAATAAAAGTATAGGCTTCTTCCTGTTGGGTTGATAAGGAGTTGAATGGTATTAGTGCTCCCCCTTCTGGCCTCCCAACTCCATTTTAGTGAAGCTTCCCTTTACTATTTTCACAAGTAGTATGTACAGCATCTAGAACAGTATTGATACATACTAGTTTCTCAGTAGATCTCAGCTTCCTTTCTCTCCTACTCTAAGTCAGGTACTGGTAGGGCCTCAAAACACAGAGAAAATAAGACACTCTTCTTGGGATACCTGGGTGGCTCAGTCAGTTGAGCGTCTGCCTTCCGCTCAGGTCATGATCCTGGGGTCCTGGGACTGAGTCCCGCATCAGGCTCCCTGCTCAGTGGGGAGCCTGCTTCTCCCTCTGCCTGCCGCTCTCCCTGCTTTTGTGTGCTCGCTCTCTGACAAATAAATAAATAAAATCTTTAAAAAAAAAAAAAGACACTATTCTTGCCTTAAAGAACACACAGTAGTTGGGAAGGCAAACACGAAGAATAAAATGAAAAAGCAACATATTAATAATTCCAAGAGTAGCATGTACAAGGTACATAGGAACACAGAGCTGGGCAGTGGGGAAGGGATGACCAGAAGATACTTCTTGGAGGATGTGATAAATGAGCTGAGTCTTAAAAGACAAGTAGGAATTTACCAGGCAGACAATGTCTCCATTCTACGGAGAGAGAATAGCATGTGCAAAGGCATAGAGTATGGGGTATTTAGAAAACTGTAAGCTGTTTAGTAAGGGAGAAAAGAAAACAACAACATAAGATACTGGAGTATAATGGTATGGCCCAGCACAACTCTTCTGCTTCCCCAGAAACTATACTGCTAAAGCAGCAAAATCCTGAAAATTCTCACTAACACCAAATCTGGAGAGAAGAAAATTGAATGGGCATCTTTATCTTCCCCCTTTTCTAACCAAGGAACAGTGTAAACAGTTGGGGGGGGGGGGAAGGAAAGGAAATGGACAAAGCTAAAACATAGCCAACTCTCTCTGATCAAAGTAAAGTCTCCAGGATTATACAGTAAATTAGGCAAACAATTTGAAGACTACAGCTCCCTTCCCAGGTGAGACATGACCCTTAATTCAGGATACTTAACAAAATCTCAGGAGACGGAGCCCAAAACATTGCAACAGCTTCACGGAGCTTCCTCCTTTCTCTACCCATTTCTCTTCCTCCTTTTCTGATACCCATGCAGCTAGAATATTAAAGACCCAGCCCTTCAATTATAGTTCTGAGGGAAAAAAAATAAAATAATCTCAGATATGCTGGGAGAGTACAAAAGAAATCACCCAAACCATGTCAGAGCAATTATGAAAAGAGCAAATGAAAAGATCTGAAAACCATACCACATCAGTGTAAAATGGAAAGAAGCTGACTGGCAATATGCAAAAATGCAGAAAAACAAACAAAAGAATAACAAGAAACAAACAAACAAAATACTGTTTAAGGGGCGTCTGGGTGGCTCAGATGGTTAAGCGTCTGCCTTCAGCTCGGGTCATGATCCCAGGGTCCTGGGATCGAGCCCCGCATCGGGCTCCTTGTTCAGCGGGAAGCCTGCTTCTCCCTCTCCTTCTACTGCTCCCCCTGCTTGTGCTCTCTCGCTCTGTCAAATAAATAAAATCTTTAAAAAAAAACAAAAAAACAAAAAAAACAAAAAAAACAAAATACTGTTTAAAAGACAAAAACAAAAACAAAAAAACCCCCCTCAACCTAGGAGATAATATAAACCAAGGAACAAAGAGAAATTCTTCACAACTGATTCACAGTATAGAACAACATAAGCTCATAAATTCAACAAAATAAGAAGTCAATCAGATTATAAGCAACAGAAAGATGAAAAGGAAGATCACAGCCCTAAGAAATAAACTGAATACTCACACAGTATCAGTGCAGACCTAATAAATTAAAAATGGCAAGGGACAGAACAGACACAAATGAAAATTGAATTACTAGCTTAAGATAATCACAAGTAAATATCAAAGGAAAGGGAAGAAAGTATGGCACAGAAAAGCTAATAGATATGGAAGATAAAGATGATTCAACATATCCGTATTTGTTGTCCTAAAGAAGAGAACCTAACAAATGGAACAGGAAATGTTTTCAGAGATACAAGAAAATTTTCCTAATTTGGAAAAAATAAAATCCACAGGTTGAAAGATATAAAACGCTCACTATCAAGTGATATTCTAAAAAAGCTATTGAGCATCAAGGTTAAGGATGGGATTCTTTAGGCAGAGGACATCAGGTGGCCTTAGATTTCTCTACAGCAACATTCAATGCCAGAAGACAATGAAACAAAGTCTACAACATTCTCAGGAATATGTTATTACCTCAAAATATTATATTCATCCAAAATATATTCTGGTTTAAAGGCAAAAGGCAGACATCCTCAAACATGAAAGAACCCAGAGAATGTAACATTTCTGAGCCCTTCCCGAAAAAACTTAGAACAAAATCTCATCGGGTAAGAACTGAACCAAAATAAAGAACTCATCGATGCAAATGGCATGATAAAAGGATTAAATAGTGAGCAATCTTCCATTTAAATATAGAATGAATGCAGGGGCGCCTGGGTGGCTCAGTTGGTTAAGCGACTGCCTTCGGCTCAGGTCATGATCCTGGAGTCCCGGGATCGAGTCCCACATCGGGCTCCCTGCTCAGCAGGGAGTCTGCTTCTCCCTCTGACCCTCCCCCCTCTCATGCTCTCTGTATCTCATTCTCTCTCTCAAATAAATAAATAAAATCTTTAAAAAAAAAAAATAAATAAAAAAAAAAAATAAATATAGAATGAATGCAAAAAAAATACATGTATATACACAGAATGAATGCTATACCACTAGGCGAAATAGGTCTATAATATCCCATTGTTATTAAGGTAAATTTATTTATCTGTATATAAACATAGAAAAGAGGTCTGATATGATGTTCACCTAATATTAATGGTTATCATTAAATATTGATATTTAATGTGGTGGTGGCATGATTTTCTAATTTTATTTTTCTACACTGTTTAAATGTATTTATTATGGACATGTATCTTTTTCACAATAATTTTAACAGTGAATTTTCATTAAAAAGTAAAAATAGGGGCACCTGGCTGGCTCAGTCGGTTAAGTGTCTGCCTTCGGCTCAGGTCATGATCTCAGGGTCCTGGGACCAAATCCCAAGTTAGGCTCCCTGCTCAGCACGGAGTCTGCTTTTCCCTCTCCCTCTGCCCCGCTCCCCACTCATGCTCTCTCTCTTTCTCTCAAATAAAAAAATCTCTTTAAAAAAGTGAAAATAGGGGCGCCTGGGTGGCTCAGTCGTTGAGCATCTGCCTTCGGCTCAGGTCATGATCCCAGGGTCCTGGGATCGAGCCCCACATCGGGCTCTCTGCTCAGCGGGGAGCCTGCTTCTCCCTCTCCCACTCCCCCTGCTTGTGTTCCCTCTCTCACTGTGTTTCTCTCTGTCAAATAAATAAATAAAATCTTTAAAAAAAAAAAAAAAAAAAAGTGAAAATAAAAATGCTAATACACAAGCAGTAGTTAATTCTGGGTGACAGAAATACACAGAATTGCTATTTTCTTCTCTGTACTCTTGTATATTTTTTTAATTTCTAAAAATTAAAACAAATTAAGAAAAAGAAAAAAGTACACCAAAATATTAAATAGTAACTACCTTTGGGTAATGGAATTTTATATAATTTTAAAAAATTAAATGTGTACTTTTCTAGATGGCCTAGGTTAGTACAACGAAAACGTATTACTATTACACAGACATTTTCTTCCCTCCAAAGAATGTTCTATTTTTATTTTTATTTTTTATTTTTTATTTTTTTTTAAGATTTTATTTATTTATTTGACAGAGAGAGACAGAGCGAGAGAGGGAACACAAGCAGGGGGAGTGGGAGACGGAGAAGCAGGCTTCCCACGGAGCAGGGAGCCCGATGCGGGGCTCAATCCCAGGACCCTGGGATCATGACCTGAGCCGAAGGCAGACGCTTAACGACTGAGCCACCCAGGCGCCCCAAAATGTTCTATTTTTAAAAAGGCAGATAGAAAGGACTTTTCAGATGGTAGAACATTATTAACAAAAGAGGGGAACCTGGGTGGTGCAGTTAGTTAAGCGTCTGACTCTTGGTTTCAGTTCAGGTCATGATCTCATGGTCATGAGATAGAGCCCCACCTCCAGCTCCACACTCAGCTGGAGTCAGCTTAAGGACTCTCTCCCTCTCTCTCTGCCTCTCCCCCCTCCCCAGCTGGTGCACGTGCGCTCTCTTGAGCTCTCTCTCTCTAATAAATAAGTAAATAAATAAATAAATCTTTCAAAAAGAGAGAGAGACAGAGACAAAGAGAACGGGGAGAAAAAGCATGAGGTGTGTTCTATAGATGTAGAGAGTTTAGCAAGGGTGGAGAGTTGAGTCTGGTGACTAGTTAAGGACTCGGCTGGAGAGATGGGCTGAGGTCAGAAAGTGGGGTATCAATGACAGGCTAAGGATTGAGATGTTGGTGAGAAAGACAACCAAGAATGATGGGAGAAAGGAGCCCTTGTAACTTTACGTCTTTTCCATACTGGAATTTCTCAGATAGTGCATGCATACAATGTTCTATTTCGTATCTTTAACTTTCCCACTATCTGCAAAAACCTACATGAGTTAAAAGTTACCAAATAATTGAGAAGACTAGACATTGAAGAAAAATTGTGTTTAAAAGAATCCACAGCTTACGCCCATTATTTAAAGATAGAGAAGGAGACAAATGAATAAAACTGAATGTTTGAAGGGAACATATTTCTAATTACCACCACAATTACCTTTCAATTTGTCTTTAATGGTTTCTGATAAGTGTTTTGTGAGCTGAGGCATTTCTTCTGGAGAGTATTCAGCATTGGCCAGTTCCTCCTTAAGCACAGCATGGATACATTCTTTAACCACAGACGGTCTGAACCTAAATGAAACAGTTTGAAACATCTAATTGGCAACTCCAAAACTTCAATTTACCTTCACAGCTCAACTGCCCCAGCTTTTTCTCCCTGGAACAATTTAATTCTTCTTTTTCATACTTTTTATTATAAAAATGACATACACAACTTAAGAAAACAAGTTATATTCCTGATTTATACCTACAGCCTGGACCTTTCCCCTGAACTTCAGACCACACATTCCAACACGTATTCCATCTGGATGTCTCATGGACGACTCAAAAGGTCATACATCTAACACTGAACTTCTGTCTCCTCTCTCCAAAACTACATTGGCCAATGGTAACTCCATTCTTCCAGTTGCTCAGGCCAAAAACCTTGAGGTCAGTCTTGTTGACTTTCTCTCTCACAAACTACATCCTGGTTCATGAGCAAATTTTGTCAGTTCTACCTTAGGAATAATCTAAAATTCAATCACTCACCACCCCACTGCCACCAGCTTGTTCCAAGCTATCATTACCTCCTGCCTGGATTACAACAGCTCCACACAAGTCTCTCTGTCTCTGCCTTTGTCCCCATATCCTGTGGGACATAGCAACTAGACTGGTCCTGTTAAACTATATGTTGGATCACAGCACTCCTCTATTCAAAATATCCCAAATGCTTGGGGCGCTTGGGTGGCTCAGTTAAGCGTCTGCCTTCAGCTCAGGTCATGATCCCAGGGTCCTGGGATCAAGCCCCACATCAGGCTCCCTGCTCAGCGGGGAATCTGCTTCTCCCTCTTCCTCTGCCCCTCCCCCCTGCTCATGCTCACACGCGCTCGCTCTGTCTCTCTCAAATAAATAAATAAATAAAATCTTTAAAAAAAATCCCAAATGCTTCCCACCTCACTCAGAGTAAAAGCAGCATCCTAACTGTGACTTGCATAGCCCTATATGACCTACCCTATCACACTCTCTGATCTTGTTTTCTACTACTTTTCTGCTAGTTCTCTCCACTTTGGTCACACTGGTCTTCCCTATGTTCTTTAACCACACCAGGCAGGACAACCTCAGTGCTTCTGCATTTGCTGTTAACCTCTGCCTGAAGTTCAAGTCTCATTCTATATGCATAGCTACCTCCCTCACTTCTTTCAAGTCTTTATTCAACAGTTATTTTCCCTAGCCACCTTCTCTAAAACTTCAAATTGCCCTCCTACCACATCACTTTATATCTCACTTCCTGGTACTCATTACTATCTCATACACTATATAGTTCACTTATGTATTTATCTTGTTTGTTGTCCTTCTACCCAGCTAGAACATAAGCTCCATGAGAGCAGGGATTTCTATCTGCTTTGTTCACTGTTATCTCCCCATTTCTTAGAACAGCACCCAGCACATAGTAGACAATAAATACTTTTGGAAGAAATGGATTACTGAATAAATGAAGACAGAGAAAAAAATCTCCCCTAATTTCACCACCCTAAAATACATTCACATTTTAGTTGTATTTATCATTTTCTGGGCTATACATTCTCTCAATTGATTTGTCTATTATGTACCAAGTGACCAGGATGTTTCAGGTTTTGAGCTTATAATGTGGTATAATATTTGGTAGCCCTAGTGGTCCCTTCTTACTTTTTTTGGTTGGAAGGGGTTCCTTTTATTAATTTAAATTCTGAAGCAACCTTTATTACTTTTTTTTTTTTAAGATTTTATTTATTTATTTATTTGACAGAGAGAGAGACAGCGAGAGAGGGAACACAAGCGGGGGCAGTGGGAGAGGGAGAAGCAGACTCCCACTCCCCCCGAGCAGGGAGCCGGACGCGGGGCTCGATCCCAGACTCTGGGATCATGACCTGAGCCGAAGGCAGACGCTTAACGACTGAGCCACCCAGGCGCCCCAACCCTTATTACTTTTTAATAGTATTTTCTTTGCTCTCTTGCCTGGTTATTCTCACAGATGAACTTTAGAATCATCGACAAATTTCCAGGATTTGATCTGTTCTAAAAGGGGTTTTCCTATTGACAAATGTACTATATCTTAAGGGCTCTACCCCTTAAGTGTTTCTCATTTTCAGCGAAATGTCAAAAGTTTTCTTCAAACAAATCACAAATAATCTCATAGGATTATTCCTACATAATATGTTAATTTTGTTCTGCTTTTGTTCTGTTTTACAACAGAAATGCAGGCAAATGGCAATCTATGCATTTAGAAACTTTTACCAAGATAACTGAACATACCTTTGTTTTATGTCCATTCTACCCACCAGAAAACTACTGCATGAAATTTTTTTATCACATTCTAACCAAAGTTCCTGGCTTCCAGTATATGCCAAGCATTTGATTCAGCAATCTGGTTTCGAGCAACAGAGGGGCTTTTTTTAATTTAATTTTTTATCTTGTGAAAATAAAGGGAGTGATGGGCCCTACAGCCCTAGCGGACTGTCCTCTGCACTAGACTGTGTACTTTAATTCTGGGAAGGTATCGCGGCGGTGGGCCAAGAACATCCATATGATACCTGGGTAAGACTTTGTATGCATACACGTCCCGTTCCCTGCCGAGGAGTAAGCGTATTCTGGCACACGTATGCACACAGTAACCCTCGAAAATGGCTGAACGGCACTCAATGCCAGGCGCTGCTTTACTGCTCTTCTCTGTATTACACCCATTTCTTTTCCTCTGCTCACGTCCCAGGTCTCCTAGAGCCAACCATTCCCACTGCGCTAGCCTTAGGCCCTCCCGGCGCCCTAACACTGCAACTGCGGGTCGGGTCCTCAGATGCCCAGAGCAGCTAGAAGCTCAAGAAAGATAGCAACCGACCTCCTCGCCTCGCCCCTCGTCTCCAGCCCCGGCGCGCCCCCTCCCCGACTCGCCCCTACGTCTCCAGACCAGCCCCACCCTCCTTCCTTCCCGGCTCTACTCCAACCCAGTACCTTCCTCGGTCCCCCAGCCCGCCCCATCCTCTCCAGCCCCGCCCCGCCCCTACCTCCCCAGCCCCGCTCCGCCCCTCCCCCAGCCCCTCCTTTCCCTCTCCAGTCCCGCCCCGCGTCCGTAGCCCGGCCCCTCCGCCCCAGCCTGCCCCACCTCCAGCCCCGCCCCTCCCTCTCCAGTCCCGCCCCGTCCACCCCGCGGGTCCTCACCACCCCCCGCACTTTCCCGACGGACAGGCTTGCAGGCGAGCTCTGCCCCCCTGACCCAGCGCTCGTAGGACGCCCCCACCACAACCCGTCCGTTACCCGCCTTTGCTGGAAAATGGGCCGCAGAATATAGGTATTCTCGGACTCCGCTGCGTTCTTCTCAGTCTCAGGCAACCCGTCGGCTGTGCCCATAGAGAAGGACGCTGGGGTGGACGAAGTCATGGCTAGGGCTTCTTAGCTTGGTGTATCGCGATGAAGGCCTGGCGGGTTGCAGCAGGGAGCTGGGAAACCGTCGCCAGGGTAACAGGGCCTCCCTGGGCCCTGTGTGTCGCGGCTGCGCGCTCCCAGCCGAGCGCACCCCACCCCCGCGCCTGCGCACCAGCTGCTGGGCGGGAACTGGTGGAGCGAGAGCTGCCCTAACTTCGGCCTAAGGCGGGTGCAGCCCTATAGGGATTCCAAAGCACTTCATTTTTTTTTTTTTAAAGATTTTATTTATTTATTTGACAGAGAGAGACACAGCGAGAGCAGGAACACAAGCAGGGGGAGTGGGAGAGGGAGAAGCAGGCTTCCCGCTGAGCAGGGAGCCTGTCCAGGGGCTGGATCCCAGGACTCTGGGATCATGACCTGAGCCGAAGGCAGAGGCGTAAGGACTGAGCCACCCAGGCGCCCCCCAAAGCACTTTAAAGCGCGTCTTGTTCTGCTTTTGTTCTGTTTTACAACAGAAATGCAGGCGAATGGCAATCTATGCATTTAGAAACTTTTACCAAGATAACTGAACATACCTTTTTTTTAATGTCCATTCTACCCACCAGAAAACTGCATGAAATTTTTTTTATCACATTATAATCAAAGTTCCTGGCTTTATTAACCGCACCACAATTTTAAGAAATTGATGCGGAACCTGAGGCCCATAGAGGTCCAAGCATCTAAGGCTACTGAGTGGCAGGGCCCTGACTCTAAATAAAGGGTCTTCATGCTGTAGCCTGTGGGCAAGTGCAGCCTTCATTTCTTTATTCACAACTTTTGAGCAGGTTTTATATTTTAAATGATCGGGGAAAAAATCAAAAGATTAATCCATGACACGTGAAACCTACACATGAAATTAAAATTTCAGTATACGTAAAGTTCTCTTATAACATAGCTATGCCCACTTGCACATTGTGTGGCCACATTTGCGCGCTCATTGGTAGAATTTAGCAATTGCAACAGAAACCATATGGCCCTTAAAGTCTAAACTTTATGTGACCCTTTACAGAAAAAGTTGGCAGTGCCCTGCTCCAGTCCATAACTGCCAACCCGCAGTTCCCCCAGCCTCACCTACACTCCTGGATCCAGTGCAAAATTCAGAAAGGAGCAGATTTCAGGTGTATTCCCCACTTATGAGCACCAGTTTCTGGTCCTATTTGGGAAAACCATATTATCCTGGTCTCTACCAGCTTCAAAAACTAGGAAAAGGGGCGCCTGGGTAGCTCAGTTGGTTAAGTGTCTGCCTTCAGCTCAGGTCATGATTCCAGAGTTCTGGAATCAAGCCCCCCATCAGGCACCCTGCTCAGTGTGGAGTCTGCTTCTCCCTCTCACTCTGCCCCTGCCCCCACTCGTGCGCTCTCGCTCTCTCTCGCTCTCTCTCTCTCTCAAATAAATAAATAGGATCTTAAAAAAATAAAATAAGAAAAGAAATTCCCCCAATATCCATCTAGGCTTCCTATTGGTTGGGTTAACAAATTGCCAAACTTCCTCCTCTAAGATGGAAAGGGAGTAGTTTCTATAAAAGTATACCTTTGCAAGTTCCAGTAGAGACTAATTTTACTATTCCAGGTTTTGGCTTACAATGTGTCTTCTTGGTCATATAGCCTAGATTGGTCTCCCTGACGCCAGTAAACTCCCAGGAACTTCGCCTTCCCAGCCTGCCCTTCCCATTGTCTCCAGAATGGCTTTCCTTTGTCACTGCTCTGCTTGAAATCTTTCAATGGTTCTTTATGACCATCTCCCCAGCATTCACTGCAATAAGACCTTTCATGATCTGGCTGGGTTGCTGAACCTTCCTCCTGGCACTGGCCAGCAGACGGGGGTCTGTGCTAGGGCCATGGGGCTAGGTGTGCACCCAGCATCAGCTCAGTGCTGCCTCAACCAGGCCCTCTTTAGCTGCCCCTTGGTTCAGCAGCACCAGCCCCATCTTTGGCTGGGGTCATGCATCCACAGACTACCCTGGCACAGAAATCCAGTGTCTCCTAGGGGCAGATAGTGTTTTCTTCTTGCTGTTTCACCAGGCTTAAGAAATCATACTCGTAGTATGCAGACTTTCTCACCCCTTTTATGATTTCTTCAGTTATACTTCTCTCATCCTATCTACTACGGTCCAACTAAAAACACATTAAATTAGATGTGTAATTTAATTCAATAAACATTTTATTATTCCATCTGTGCTAGGGGCTAGAGATACAAAAGTGAATAAAACCCAGGCCTTGCCCTAAAGAGTGAACAGATTGGGCTGGGGAGCGATGGGCTAAGTAGAGTGCCAATTGCTATAACAGAAAGCTGAAGGACAACCTATTCCCAAGATGGGCTTACCTTTCTCTGAGCAGGATCGTAAACAGTGCAACTTCCTCTTCATTCCATGGTGATACTCAAGAAGGCATACACAAGGTAAGGGACAGACAACTTTTTTTCTTAACAAAATGTTAACACTGTCCTGATGAACAGATTAACAGAAGCCCCTCTGCCCAAAACCTGGTTGGAAGCCAAGCCCAGAGCCAGATGTAGCTTTCATTTGAGGAGAAAAAACCACGGTGAAAGCCCATTCTGAGTGTGAGGTAGTCCTGGGATGTAGGGAGAAGGAAGGGGATGCAGGTGTCCTGTGAGCCCACAGAGGGCAGCCAACAACCCGGTGTGGAGGACTATGGAGTCCACGGCGGAATGAATGCAGAACTCCCTCTTCACCCATTCCCCTCCCCACCCCTGTTTTCCTCTCCCTTCCCCTCCCTCCCCCCCCCACCCATCCCCCACCCCCGGTAACAGAGGAATTCTGTATTCTGGAGGCATCTGGTGCTTCAGCGGCTCCTCCCTGACCTGGGACAGTGCTGGGGTCCAGGGGACCATGGAGGGGATACAGCAGCACCTGGGCCCACACACTCCCTTCCTGGCTTTGTCCCCTCTGTGGTTCCAGAGCCCCAGGTTCTCCAACTCATTCCCTGGACTTGTCCACTACCTCTTCTCTTGCCAGTACCCATCTTCCTGTTTCTTCCCAGGCTGCTCCTGCCTGCTTCATCCTGTTCCCTGCCCACCAGACTTTCCCACCTGGCTCTCCTTTACCCCACTCCTGACTCTACTCACCATCCAGCACTACCTCCTGACCAAGATCCTGAAATGGGAGAGAGGGAGGGGCTCTGCTCTCCACGTACCACATGAGAAACTGCTGTGGAGTTCTCCATCTCCATCTCCATCCTGTGTCTCCCCTCCATGCCTTGGAATGTGCTGTTTCCTCTGCTCGGGAATCCCTTCCTCCCCTCTTTGCTGGGCTATTTCAAGAATCAGCTCAGACACAAGGGGTGCCTTCCTTGATCTCTCACAGACCCTCTCCTTGGAGGTTCACTGTTCCTCTGAACTCTCTCTGTGTCCTGTTGACTTCTAACATGGCCCTTACCGTAGGACATTGAAATTGTTCGTAGATGTGTTTGTTCCCCTAACCTGATCATGAGCTCTTCAAGGACAAGGCAGGGTCCGAGGTCAAGGACCATGTCTCGGTCATCTTTGGATCCACTGCACACACAGCAGTGTCGGCCACACTCCAGGGTATAGCACTTATTGAACCGCACTGAACACTAAAGAAAAGAATACTGGTGAGTTAATCAGCCCAGGCTGCCGTAACAAAATACTACAGACTGAGTGGCTCAAACCACAGACATTTATTTTCTGGAGGCTGGAAGTCCCAACATGAATGTACCAACAAGGTTGGTTTCTATTGAGGGCCCCCTCCTTAGCTTGCAGGTGGCCACCTTCTGGCTGTGTCCTCACATGGCCTCTTCTGTGCTTGTGTGGAGAGAGAGATCTGGTGTCTCATCCTCTTTTTATAAGGATGCCAGTCCTACTGGGTTAGGGTCCTACCTTTATGACCTCATTTAACCTTAACTACTTTCCTAAGGGTTCTATCTACAAATACAGTCACATTGGGGGTTAGGGCTTCAACCTATGAGTTTTGAGGACCCACAATTCAATCCATAACAACTGGTGAACTTGAATTTAGAAGATTGGAGCTCAGGTACTGACTTTCCCTGAATCCAGTTGAGTGGTTTTAGGCAGCAAGTCCGTTATGCTCTAGGAGCTTCAACTTCTATATCTGTGACATGTGGCCAGTTTTATGGAGTTGTTGAGAGGCTGAAATGAGACCATGGCTGGAGGACATTTATGAACTGTAAGTTCCTGCACAATAATAATGACTTAATTATTCCTTCTACTAACATATCATCTTGCAGTTTACAATGTGATTTCAAATGCATATATCATTCAATACATGTGCAAGGAATCATTACTGTTATTACCACTACAGGCATACCTAAAAGGAAAGTTCGGTTATAATCCATCCTGCAGAAGGGATTCAAGGCAGCTTTGGAGGAAAACTCTCATGCATGAAAGGGCATTCCCTATCACTTCTCACAGAGGCTGCAGAAAAGGCCCAGGAAGCTGTTGATGAAATGAATGACCACCAGGAGAATCTGGAGGAGGCTGATGCACAGAAGGATGGAGAAGAAGGCCACGTGCCAAATGACAGCTTTAGAAGGCTCCAGGCAGACAGAGTTCCAGAGGGAATGGTCATACAAATAATTCCTATCCCAAAAGAAAAAAAAGGGGGAGGGAGACCAGGGGTTGAGGAATAACTAAGAAAAGCCAAGTAAACAACCTCAGTAGAAACCTGGGGCCTCCCCCCAGCCAAGGCCATAGGTCTAGACTCTTGAGGGTGACTGTTGTTGCTGCATCTGCAAAATGCCAAGCATCAAAGAAGGGAGATGCTAGAACGTGTGACCAAGAGGAGTTTGTAGTCCATCTGTGTGCCTTTCTGTCTTTGTCTCTCTGAGAAGACTGAAAATCCAAGTCTCCGCCCATTTACCTGTTATGCAAGTCTTGGAATGGGTAACCATACTTCCAAGCTTGCGTCTGATTGAAGGATGAGACATCAAACATGCAAAATGGACCATCTTTCAGGGCTACTCCGGAAGTGATAAAGCAAATCAAGGCTCCAAGAAAAGCCAGGCTACTGGACAGCAGAGAAGTGAGTATCTGTAGAGGGAGGGAAGAAGCCACGAGGTGAGACCGGGTCATGACCAGGTGATGGGGTGATCTGGACAAGCCTAACTTCTCTGGCACTCGGGCTCTTCCCCATCAAATCACATGGGGATAATGCTGCCCCTGGCACCTCCATTAAAGCATAACCAAGGGAGGGTGGCTGCTGAGGGGTCAGTGGGTAGAGCCAGGAAGGGATGGGAGAGAATGCATGAGAAGGGGGAAGCAGTGGCACTTGGACCTCGGTCTCCCTGACCCAGTAGGCTCTCCCTCCAGAGCTTCTCAACAGGTTGGCATCAAAAACTTTTACACTCAGGGGCCACTGGGTGGCTCAGTCAGTTACTGACTCTTGATGTTGGCTCAGGTCATGATCTCAGGGTTGTGAGATTGAGCCTTGTGTCGGGCTCCACACTAAGCCTGGAGTCTGCTTAATATTCTCCCTCTCCTCTGCCCCTCACCACCCCCCACTCACGCCTGTGCGTGCACTCTCTCTCTCTCTCAAATAAATTAATAAATCTTTAAAAAAAAGTTTAAACAGCCTCTGGGTAGAAGGGTTGGATGGTCATCGCATGCCCTTTTCTTTTTTACTATTTTAAAATTTTTTTTAAAGATTTTATTTATTTATTTATTTGACAGAGAGAGACACAGCGAGAGAGGGAACACAAGCAGGGGGAGTGGGAGAGGGAGAAGCAGGCTCCCCGCAGAGCAGGGAGCCCAATGTGGGGCTCGACCCCAGGGCCCTGGGATCATGACCTGAGCCAAAGGCAGATGCTTAACGACTGAGCCACCCACGCATCCCCCACATGCTCATTTCTGACTCTTTTAAGGGAAAGCTGTATTTCCAAAAGTTCCAAGCTCCTACCCCTGATTCCTCTCTTTCTCAAATCAAACATGAAAGGAAACAAGGGAGGAAAGAGGGAAGGAGGTAGAAAAGAAGGGAGGGAGGAAGACAGAGACAGAAATTGCAGTCAGCTCAGAAGGGACTCCTGTTCTGTCATTGCGCTTAGTCTGTGCACCACTCACTTCCCTCCCGAAAGATAACAATGAGTTCATTTCCTTGGCAGGAGTCTAGCTTGCTTTTAAATTGGCTTCTTTCTCAGAATACTAGGTCGTTTTCTCCCTTCGAAAGAATACATATTTTAAAAATTTAAATAAAATATAGATATAATTTTTATATAGAATCATAGAGTCCTTTTCCCACAATGTCATGCTAGTTGGGAACTGGGGAGGAGCCAGGGAAATGCTCAAAATGGGGTCCCGGCCCTGGCAGCATCACATCACCTGAAAACTTGTTAGAAATGCACAACTTCCTGCTTCACCCCACCTTCTGAACCAGAAAAGTTGGGGCTGGAGCGCCTGGGTGGCTCAGTCGGTTAAGCGTCTGACTCTTGATTTCAGCTCAGGTCATGATCTCAGGGTCATGAGATCAAGCCCTGCATCGGACTCTGCACTGGGCGTGGAGCCTGCTTAAGATTCTCTCTTTCCCTGTCTCTCTCCTCCTCCCCCACCTCTAAAAACAATAAATAAATAAAATAAAGTCAACTCTCCTGTCTCTCCTACCTTCTCCTTTCCTCAGACAATATCTCTTTAAAAAAAAAAAAAAAGGAAGAAAGAAAATCTGGGGGTGGAGCCAGCAATATGTTTTAACAAACCCTGAAGGGATTCTGATGCACACACAAGTCTGAGAACAACTCACTCGCCTAGGGGAAAACCAGACGAGACTGAGAACAGATAGTGAATGAAATGTGTGGGTGTTTATATTTAATTCCTTAACATATAACTCTGAATCAGCGGGGTTCCCAATACGTGGGCGGCAGATATCAAAGTAGGCTCTAGAGTTACTGTAAGGAGGCCACAAATTCATGTGTCTGAGACTGAATAAGCAATATATCTTATACTACCTATGTAGTGAGATTTTTCAGATATATATGAATGCCACTGTAGTTGTAAGTGCAAATTTACTCTGGGCCCCAGTTTCATTTTCTGTAAAATGGAGGGGTTAGACTAGAGTCTAGTCATTAGATGATTTCTGGAAAACCTTCCAACTCTAAGAAAAATTAAACAAAATAGCCAGGACATTTTTTTCTTTCTTTCTTTTTTTTTTTAAGCAGACTCCACACCCAACATGGGGCTTGAACTCACAACCTGGAGATTGAGTGCACGCTCTACCCACTGAGCCAGCCAGGCACCCCAGGAAATTTTCTATCAATGACACATGAGTGCAGTGCATTTAACTCATGTCCATATTGTTCAGTAGGTTAAAGTAATAGTAGCAGTTCCTCACATGTATATAGACATTTCTGGCTCATTAAGCACTTACTCCCTTAACTTGATCCTGTTCACTCCCATTTTACAGATGAGGACCTGAGCTCAGAAAGGTTAAGGAACTTGCCCAACAGCTTAGGGTTATGAAGGGTACAGTCAGGACCTGACTTCAAGCCCCAAGACTGAAATTGCCTCTTTACCAGTCTGCCTATAGAGTATATAGGATGTGGGGACATTCTAGGTATTAGAAGAGTAGAATCTGGTGCTTACACTTCGGCAGGGCCCGCTCTTACTGAAGCAGCCATATCTCCAGCCCATCAAGGAGATGAGGATAGCTGCAGTGAGTACCTGGGAGAGGGGAGAAGAATGGTAAGAAGAGATTGGGTAATCGACATTTCTAGCTGCCACTTGTGCCTTCGAAATAGATCCGTTGGGCACCTCACATGAATTTGATAATCCTATCTTTCCCAGAGGGTTTCGCTTTGACTGTCAGGACCCAATTGGATGACTAGCCTGATCTGACTCTCTGGATGGCAATGTTTATACCCAGCCTTCTAGTCCTAAGCCAAAGTTCAGCAACAAGACTTGACAAGTCTTCCTAGAGTCTCCTATTCCTTGGAATTGCTATAGACCCAAGACCAGCTTGCTAGATCAAGCATTCCTTTTCTTTTTTTTTTAAGATTTTATTTTTAAGTAATCTCTACACCCAATGTGGGGCTCAAACTCACAACCCTGAGATCAGGAGTCACATGCTCTACCCACTGAGCCAGCCAGGCACCCCCAAGACCAAGCATTCTTGCAAAGAACCAAAACACTACTCCCCTGCCACTTCCCTGCTCCACCCTGAGGGGTGTTTGGGGAATTCACACCCAAGAAACTCCAAACACTTACCATGAGTCCTCCTCCCCAGAGCCCAGAGCCCAGCATGGCATGCCTGCCAATGAGGCCCCTCAACAGGTAGGTCACATCCCAGTTAGGAAAGAGGAGAACCAAGTTGGCTCCAGCAGCAAACAGGGCGGTAGTCCCGAGGCTCAGCCCCAGGATGCGGGAGCAGGTCCGTGAGCATGCCATCACATCAGGAGAGGACAGCATCCTGGAACCAATGGATAGAGAGTCATGGTAGCTCTGTTGGCTGGAAGCATCAGGAAGGGGAACACCCATAGCAAGGGTAGGGTGGGGGAAACAGACTACAGATAATGTCACTTGCCCAGGTCAGATCAAGAAGAGCCAAAGAACTTGCTTAAAAACTTTGCCTTCTATAAACAGTCCCCAATGGATAGGATTTAATTGCTCCATTTTCTGCCAACCCCAACTCATCCCATCATATTTTGCTTGTACCTCTATACAGCCAGTGATTATTTCTATTTGGGACAGGAAAAAATGTTTAAAGGTGTCATCCTCTCTCTTTAAAAGATGTCATTTTAGAGATGTCCACTGTCACCACTTCCATTCAGTAGTACAGGAAATCCTATCCAGTGCAATAAGAAAATAAAAAGAAGCAAAAGCCATACAGAGAGGAAAGAAAGAAGTAAGGTAACATGATTATCTATGTAGAAAAACCAAAGGAATCTATCAAAAAGTTACTAGAACTACTAAGTGAGTTTAGCAAGTTACAGAATAAAAAATTAATATACAAAGATTCTCTTGTATTTCTGTATACAAGCAATGATAAATTGTAAAAATTAAAAAAACAATATTTAGGGGCGCCTGGGTGGCTCAGTCGGTTAAGCGTCTGCCTTCGGCTCAGGTCATGATCCTGGAGTCCTGGGATTGAGCCCCACATCGGGCTCCCTGCTCAGTGGGGAGTCTGCTTCTCCCTCTGCCCCTCATCCCTCTTGTGTTCTCTCTCTCTCTCTCAAATAAATAAATAAAATCTTTAAAAAATAAAAATAAAAAAACAATAAATAGCATAAGAATAGAAAATACTTATGGATAAATTTAACAAAATATGTGCAAGACTTTCGTACATTAAAAATAACAAAATATTGCTGAGAAAAATGAAAGACCTAAATAAATGGAGAGATATACCACATTTGTGGATCAAAAGATTCACTATCATTAACATGTCAATTCTCTCTAAATTGATGTGTGCATTCAATACAATCTCAGTCAAAATCCTAGCAGTGTTTTTTTGTAGAAATTAACAAGCTGAATCTAAATTTATATGGAAATGCAAAAGTCCTAGATTAGCTAAAATACTTTTGAAAAAGAACAAAGTTGGAAGACTTACACCATGTGATTTCAAGACATTATAAAGTTACAGTAAAGTTACAAAAAGTAAAGTGCTGGTGTATGAAGACATACAGACCACTAGAACAGACTAGAGAATTCAGAAATAGACATACACATATTAGCAAATGATTTTTTAAAAAGACAGTATTTCAATGGGAAAAGGATAATCTCAAACAGTGCTGGAACAATCTATATGCAAAACAAAAAAATATATACCATGACTATTACTGCAAACCATATTCAATAATTAGTTAGAAATGAACCATAGGTCTAAACTTACTAAATTTCTAGAAGAAAGCAAAGGAAAAAACATTGGGATCTTTTTGTTTTTTTAAGATTTTATTTTTAAGTAATCTCTACATCTAACATGGGGCTCGAGCCCACAACCCTGAGATCAAGAGTCACATGCTCCACAGACTGAGCTAACCAGGTGCCCCTGGGATCTTGAGTTAGCGATTTATTTGATAAAAGACAAAAGGTACAACCCATAAAAATGATAAACTACTTCAAAATTAATTTGCTCTTCAAAAGACACTATGGGGGCCCTGTGTGGCTCAGTCAGTTAAGCGTCCAACTATTGATTTTGGCTCAGGTCATGATCTCAGGGTTGTGGGATCAAGCCCCACATCCGACTCCAAGCTGGGTATGGAGCCTGCTTAAGATTCTCTCTCTCTGTCTCTCCCTCTCTTAAGAAAAAAAAAGATACCATGAAAACAATGAAGAAGGAAACCACAGACTGAGAAAATATTCACAACATAAATTTTGCAAATATGTATGTGAATGCGAATACATACAGGTCTGATAACAGACTTGTAACTAGACTATATGAAGAACTCTTAAAACTCTGTAATAATAAGACAACAGCTTGATTTTAAAAATGGGAAAAAGATTTAAACAGACACCTCATTTCATCTCACAAAAGAAGATATATGGATGACAGCTAAGAATAGGAAAAGATGCTCAACATCATTTACATAAGGAAACACAAATTAAAACTAAAATAAGATCCTACTACACACCCACCGGAATTGTTTCAATTCAAAAGTTGGACTCTACCAAGTGTTGGTGAAGATGTGGTGCAACGGGAACTCTCATAGGTAACTAATGAGAATACAAATGTTACAAGCCACTTTGTAAATTAGCTTAGCAGTTTCTTATAAAGTTAAGCATTTACTTACCAAATGATCAGGTAATTCCACTTCTATGTATTTATCCAAGAGAAATGAAAGCACACGTCCATACAAAGATTAGGACTTGAATATCCATAGCAGCTTTATTCACAATAACTACAAATTAGAAATATGGGAACAACCTAAGTGTGCACCAAAAGATAAATAGATAAACAAAATGTGGCATATTTACACAACAGAATATTATTCAGCCGTAAAAATGAAAGAAGTTCTGAAACATGCTACAACATGGGTGAAACCTGAAAACCTTATGCTAAATGAAATAAGCCAGACACTGAAGGACAAATACTGTGTGATTTCGCTTATATGAAATATCCAGAGTAGGCACATTCATAGAGACAGAAAGTAGATTAGGGGTCACCAGGGACCAGGAGCGGAGGAATGGGGAGTTATTGTTAAATGGTTACAGAGTTTCTGTTTGGGGTGATGAAAGAATTTTAGGAATATATAGTGGTGATGGTTACACAATATTTTGAGTGCAATTAATGCCACTACATTGTACGCTTTAAAATTGTTAAAATAACAAATTTTATGATATATACATTTTACCATGATAAAAAAAATCAGTTAAAAAATGAGAAATAACTCAAATGTTCATCAATAAGTGAATAAATAAATTGTGGCATATCCATGCAAATGAGTACCTCCATGAGGCAACAAAACAGAATAAACTACCAATACATGCAACCATATGGATGACTCTCAAAAGCATTATGCTGGGGCGCCTGGGTGGCTCAGTTGGTTAAGCGACTGCCTTCGGCTCAGGTCATGATCCTGGAGACCCGGGATCGAGTCCCACATCGGGTTCCCTGCTCAGCAGGGAGTCTGCTTCTCCCTCTGACCCTCTTCCCTACTCATGCTCTCTCTCTATCATTCTCTCTCTCTCTCAATAAATAAAAAAAAAAAAAAAAAAAAGCATTATGCTAAGTGACAGAAGCCAGAGACAAACCACTACAGAAACAATCATACAGACTACTCACTGTATGATTCTGTTTATATGAAATTCTAGAAAAGGCAAACCTAGTGATAGGAAGCAGATCAGTGGCTACCAGGGCTAGGGAATGGGAGAGGGGATTAATACAAGGGCATTAGGAAACTTGTGGAGGTGATGGAGATGTGTTCTGTGTCTAGATTCTGGTAGTGAATACACAACTAAATGTATTGACAAAACTCATCAAACTGGGCTCTGAAAATTGGTCAATTTTATTGTGTTTTAATTATACATCAATGAAATGGATTGCAAAATTAAATGTCTCATCTAGGTAAGTTGTAAAATGCCTCCTCCACACTTTTACTTATAGCCATTTCTCCTTTTTACATTTTCACTGATACATGAACTTCTTGTCATTTTTCTTTAATTATTATTTTTATTTATTCTTTTTTAAAAAAATTTTATTTATATATTTATTTTCTTGTCATTTTTCTAAACATTAATTACAATAGGTTTGGTGATATTTAAGTAGACTTGTGTCAGTATGGACCTAAAAAAAATCACTGCCTTGACATCCCCAAGAAGTTGATTGTTGCTGCTTTGCGATTCAGGTCTGTCTGACCTAAGACTCTTGACACTCCCCTCCCAACACATTACTTTGCACGTAATCAGAAAATATGTGTGGGAAAAAAGACAGTCTCTTCAACAAATGGTGTTGGGAAAATTGGACAGCCACATGCAGAAGAATGAAACTGGACCATTTCCTTACACCACACACAAAAATAGACTCCAAATGGTGGAAAGACCTCAATGTGAGACAGGAGTCCATCAAAATCCTAAAGGAGAACACAGGCAGCAACCTCTTCGACCTCAGCCGCAGCAACTTCTTCCTAGAAACATCGCCAAAGGCAAGGGAAGCAAGGGCAAAACTGAACTATTGGGACTTCATCAAGATAAAAAGCTTTTGCAAAGCAAAGGAAACAGTCAACAAAACCAAAAGACAACTGACAGAATGGGAGAAGATATTTGCAAATGACATATCAGATAAAGGGCTAGTATCCAAAATCTATAAAGAACTCATCAAACTCAACACCAAAAGAACAAAGAATCCAATCAAGAAATGGGCAGAAGACATGAACAGACATTTTTCCAAAGAAGACATCCAAACGGCCAACAGACACATGAAAAAGTGTTCAATATCGCTCGGCATCAGGGAAATCCAAATCAAAACCTCAATGAGATACCACCTCACACCAGTCAGAATGGCTAAAATTAACAAGTCAGGAAACGACAGATGTTGGCGGGGATGCGGAGAAAGGGGAACCCTCCTACACTGTTGGTGGGAATGCAAGCTGGTGCAGCCACTCTGGAAAACAGTATGGAGGTTCCTCAAAAAGTTGAAAATAGAGCTACCATATGATCCAGCAATTGCACTCCTGGGTATTTACCCCAAAGATACAAAAGTAGGGACCCGAAAGGGTACGTGCACCCCGATGTTTATAGCAGCAATGTCCACAATAGCCAAACTGTGGAAAGAGC